>NC_134408.1:104664865-104962365 GCF_038048845.1 Mixophyes fleayi | reverse complement strand
TACACTGGAGCAGAGAGATAATGTAGTCAATCAAGCCTGGGTCTGGTACACTGGAGCAAAGAGGTAACGTGGTCAATCAAGCCTGGGTCTGGTACACTGGAGCAAAGAGGTAACGTGGTCAATCAAGCCTGGGTCTGGTGCACTGGAGCAGAGAGGTAACATGGTCAAACAAGCCTGGGTCTGGTACACTGGAGCAGAATCTGGAAGGTCGGCAAGGTACACTGGAGATCACAGGAATCGCTAATCAGGAACAGGAAGAAGTTGCTCAGACGTTGTCCGAGACCCGGTAGTAGCGGAGATCGCGGCACTGGAACGGGGACAGGTAAGTGTGTAACAACTAGTAGTTTACAACAATTGACTGTTAAACAATCCTTTGCAAGAGGAAGCAAGTATTAAAGCTGTCACCTAGTCGCAAAGTGGATCACAGATGCCATGGTGACTATGCTAGTATTAGATCTGCGTTCAATAGCCACTATTAATGCAGCTGGTTTTAGACAGTTACTTGAGGTCTTGTGTCCCTGTTACCAAATTCCATCACAACACTATTTTATTTGAAAAGCTATTCCTCACCTCTAACAGAAGGTTCGTAAAAATTTAATTATTGGACTACAAAATGCCATTCTACCCACTGTACACTTAAGTACAGATATGTGGACAAGCAGAACTTGGCAAACTAAAGATTATATGACTGTGACTGACCACTGGGTTGGTGATTCGCCTTCACAAGCATTAACAGCAGCAGCATGTAACCCAAGTACGTCACATTTTTCAGAAGCAGGCTACTCTGTGTATTACTGACTTCACTAAGAGGCATACAGCTGACAATCTGTTACAAAAACTAAGGGATGTCTTTGCAACATGGCTTAACGCACTTGTACTCTCCTCAGGATATGTTATGTCTGATAACACCACCAATATTGTGAGAGCATTACAGCTGGGTGAATTCCATCACATTCCCTGTATTGCTAACACAAAAATCTTGGTGGTGCAGAGCTTTTTAAAATAGGACAGGGACGTACAGGAGATGTTGTCTGTGGCTTGTAAAATATCTGGACATTTCCAGCATTCGGCAACACCATGTAGGAGATTGCAGCTACAAGAGCAATTTATTTTGCCCTGCCACCAACTGAAGTAAGAGGTGGTGACAAGGTGGAATTGTATATGCTTCTGTGCATGGAGGAACAGCGAAAAGCCATCAACGCTTACTCCACAAGCCATGACATTGGGAACGGAGTGGGGGTGTATTTTACTCAAGCGCAGTGGAGAATACTTTCTGTGTTGTGCAAGGTGCTGAAACCATTCGAAGTAGTCACCTGTGAAGTGAGTTCAAACACTGCTAGCTTGAGTCAAGTGATTCCCTTAATTCCACTTTTGGAAAAGCAGCTTGAGTAACTGAAGGAGGAGATTAAACAAAGCAATTACGCTGATTATGTCTGACTTCTAGATCAAGCACTTTATTCGTTTCGCCAAGAGTTATCAAAATCTTGAAATTGGATCACTACATTTTGGTGACTGTGCTTGATCCTAGGTTTAAGAGCTATGTCTTCTCTTTGTTTCCAACTGACCCAAATCTAAAGAAATGCAAGGAGCTCCTGGTGAGCAAAATGACAGCTCAAGTATCGCGTGACAGGACAGCATCTCCTACTTCAGTTTCTTAGTCAACTGCTGCTAGGAAAAAATGTAGCTTTCCCAAGAGACCCAAGAATGATGCAGATGGCTCAGCACAACATTTTGACATCTGGTCTGGTCTAAAAGAATTGACAAAAAAACGTGACACCTCTGCCGTAACTCCACATGATCCTACTATCAACATCCAAAGTATGATGGAGGATTATTTTAACGACACCTTAGAAATAGACACATCAGACAGTCCCTTTACATACTGGGAGGAAAAAAAAGTGAATTTGGAGACCAACTTGCTTTGTATTGCCTAAGCTGCCCAGCCTCCAGTGTGTACTCGGAAAGAATTTTCAGCACAGCCGGGAACCTTGTCAGCGACTGGCGAAGAAGGCTACTTTTTTCAAAATGTGGAAAAGATGATGTTCATAAAAATGAACTTTAATTTCCACGAGGAAAGTCTTTCCTGCCAATTACATCAAAATACTGAGACTTCTATAATGGTGGATTCCAGGTTCGGTACACTAACGCAGGAGAGAAAGGTTGGTAAGACAGGCAGGAACTGGTACACAAGAATCAAGCAGGATACAAGGAATTCACACAGGAACAATGTCAGGATACACATTTGTTGCTCTGACACTGAACAAGTGTCAGAGCGAGGTTTATATACACAGTGCTTTCAAATTCCCATCCCCTACATGCGGTCATGTGACCGCTGATACCCGTAAGCGCCATCCGATGCAGAGAATGGGAACGGCGATGGAGTGAGGAGAGGTGAGTGAAACAGAAATGAGTAGATAGCGGCTGTAGAAAAGTATGTGAATGACAGAGCACTAGTGCAAGGGAAAGTAAAAACAAGAAAAAAAGCTGAGTCTTAGGGGTATAATTACTAAACTGCAGGTTTGAAAAAGTGGAGACGTCCCCTATAGCAACCAGTCAGATTCTAGCTGTCATTTTGTAGAATGTACTAAATAAATGATAACTAGGGGCCTGATTCATTAAGGATCTTAACTTAAGAAACTTCTTATTTCAGTCTCCTGGACAAAACCATGTTACAATGCAAGGGGAAATTTAAAGTTGATATTTGTGTACTACATGAAAAAACAGTCAGTATTTAACTTATCTGCGAAACAGAATACTAATTTGCACCCCTTGCATTGTAACATGGTTTTGTCCAGGAGACTGAGTTAAGAAGTTTCTTAAGTTAAGATCCTTAATGAATCAGGCCCTAGAATCTGATTGGTAGCTATAGGCAACATCTCCACTTTTTCAATCCCGCAGTTTTGTAAGTCTACCCCTGGGTCTGTCTCCTATGTGATGCAGGAAACAAAAAAAAACCCAGCATCCACTGGGGACAGACAATATAGGGAAGCTTAGGTCTCTCCCTGTGGATCTTATTGGCTGGATATGCAGGAGACTTAATCCCGAATGGGTAAATGCATGACACTCGCACAAACACATGATTTTAAATGCTTTTGGCTTAGAATCTCTGTCATTTAAGTGGCCTAACATTTGACTTTGTCTTAGTTCATGTCAGGACTCCATAATTAGTATTATGTCCTATATTTTAGCTTAAAATAAAACAACATTCCCCCACTTACACACACACACAAACACACACACACACACACACACACACACACACACACACATATATCTATCTATCTATCTTCTCTGTACTAGCTACTTATATAAAAATATGGGAAAATCTAAAACATTTATTATATATTCCTGAATTTACTACTAAGAAGAAAATATAGGAGCAGGGACAGGTATAGATAGATGGGTAAAGAATATAGTGAGAAAAGCAGGGAGTGAGTAAGTGGGAGAAAGAAGCAGGGGGTGAGATGGATTGGAGGTGGAGAGAGAGAGAGAGAGAGAGAGTGAGAGGGAGTTACCTTGGATGACGATAGGGGCACATGAGCAGAGTGGACAGATAATAGATAAGGGAAAGTTGATGGGTCACAAGGAATACATAGTAGAGAGGTTAAGAAATACAGGATTAGTGGCAGGGCCGCCATCAGGGGGATACGGGGGGTACTGTTGTACCGGACCTGGGCTCACCAGGGGGCCCGGCGGTGGCGCAACACATACTTACCAGGGGGCCCGCTGTCTTCCAGTCTCCGCTGGTCTGCGCTGCTGTCTGTTGCTGTCTTCAGCCTGGCTGTCAGCGTGACAGCCAGGCATCAGAATGTCATCGCAGGGGTGGAGGAATCATTCCCCTGCGATCATGTGATCTGCCTGTGACAGCCAGGCAGCTGCCAATCATGATTGCATGGGAATCATTGCTCCGCCCCTGCGATCATGTGATGTTCCCTTCACACTGATCCCACCACTGCAGAAGAAGAGGGAGCAGCTGCAACATCTCTGTAACTGTAAGTATATTTTACAAATTTTTTTTCCAGGTTTTTCTGTTGGGGGGCGCTCATCGGGGGGGGGGGGGGGCCCGGCCCGGCCCGGCCCGCGTCATTTGTACTGGACCCCATGATATCTGATGGCGGCCCTGATTGGGGGATACACTATCAAGTTCACCAAAAGTTCCTGGGGACCTAGGCACCCTTTAGCCTTTCATTTAAAATTTCCATACCTGCACTAAATTCCCACTTGACCATAGGGCAGATGTATACACCACAGTAGAGCTCTCACTAATAAGGAAGATGAATGGTAACGATCAAATTCAGTATGTAACCTGTTTATGTAAAGCTTACAACAGCTGATGTTAATTGTGCTTTAAAAGGCCAAACACTTACATGATAAGTAAATTTGTACAACTCTCTCTCTGACCTGCCTAATCCCCTCTATATTCTCCACATCAACTGATGGTAAGAGCTCCCCTGCTTCTTTGCCCTTTACTGCATTTGGTGAGGGCATATTTCAATTAAGGGCCAAACTATGCAGCATACGGCAAGCATACCGCAAGCCAACAAGATATCTGCCACCTAGGCAGGAACCTAAAAAAGCATAACACATGATCTTTCAAGACATTGAACCTGGTCTTCAGTAGTCCAAATCTACGTTATATCACACTTATAATGGATATGTGTGCATCATTATATCTGTGCTGGGCAATGGTCCGTGAAAGCAACAAAGGTGTTATTAACCAGGAGTGAAACATATATCCCGATTAAACTAGAATGACACAGAAATTATATTTTACGTTTATTATGCAAATAAAATTAATAAAGAGGCGTAAAGAATAAATAGGTTCAAAAGTTTAATTTGATAAACTCCAATTAATACATTTATATTGTAAGTACCAGACAGGTTTTGCTCCCTTTTTTAGGCATCATAGGCCTGCATATGCCAATGGAAGGTGACTTTAATATTCTTGACTGTGAAAATCACCTCTATTTTTCTTGTTTTTTTCCACTGGTTTACAAAACCCCTGCTTCATACATTCCACATTTTGTACTGTTCGAATGACAATAAGTTGGGACAGAGAATTTTAATGTGACGATTTTGAAGAAGGCACGTTTCCTGCAGTTTGTTTTTAGTTCTTCCTTTCATTAATCAGAGTATTTCATATCAGCCAATTGTAGTGTTGGACTGGCCCACTGGGATACCGGGGAAATCCCTGGTGGGCCCTAATACCTGACAGCTCCCCCCTTCTCAATATGGAATGGGGGCACATATTCCCACACAAAATGTAAGTTCTCACTGGGTTGCAGGACTTGCTTGCCTCTTTGGCTGTTGGATACTTGAGCGTACTTGCGCCCATTTTCAAATCCAAGTGGATCTTATGATACGTCTCCATTTCAATCTGAACATAAGTAAATTCTTCCTAAACAGTATTTGTCATATGTTAATAGACAGAACAGACTGCAGAATATCATCATCATCATCATCATCATCATTTATTTATATAGGGCCAACATATTCCGTAGCGCTTTACAATTGGGGACAAACATAGTAAACTAATAAACAAACTGGGTAAAACAGACAAAGAGTTGAGAAGGCCCTGCTCGCAAGCTTACAATCTATTGGACAATGGGAGTTTGACACATGAGGTTAAGTCTACATTTGCAGTCGGCCCAGCCAGACTGCAAAGGTAAAAGTGACTCATAAGCTAAATAATCCTGTCACACAACAATGTTGGTCAAGGGGTAATTGTATAACAGGTGGTAATAGGTTAGTGTAGTGAGGATGGGGTAGGATCAGCGCTCCCTATGTAATAGTCTGTAACAGCTGCCACTCGGGAAGGGGATTGGGGGCGGGAAAGAATGCAGATGGGACAGGGTAAATTGATGGGTAAAGGGTAGCTCAACCCTATTAGACAATTCAAATGGTGGTTCCCTGGGTGCTTATGGAATATAATTGGCTATTAAGCATAATCATAAGTAATGAACATTTATTAATACACACATATATACGAGTTGCAACTCAATGAGAATCAAACATTGATTGTTAACATGGCTCACAGAGTTTGTTAATAGCATAAAGAACAACCATGGTTGTTAGGTATAATTTTCTGTGGATATCAGCATTCTCTAAAAAGTGATACGATAAATGAAAAGTTAATGTAAATATAATGATCACACGTTGCCAATCCTTGTAAGGCTAAAGCTAAGTTTAAGGTTAAGAGGGTGGTTGAGGAATATTATAAGCTTGTCTGAAGAGGTGGGTTTTCAGAGAACGCTTGAAAGCTTGTAGACTAGAGGAAAGTCTTATTGTGCAAAGGGAGAGAATTCCATAGATTGGGTGCAGCCCGGAACAAGTCCTGTAACCGGGAATGGGAGGATGCAATGAGTGTGGATGAGAGACGCAGATCTTGTGCAGAACGGAGTTGCCGAGTTGGGAGATATTTTGTGACAAGAGAGAAGATGTATGTTGGTGCAGCTTTGTTGATGGCCTTCTAGGTTACTAAGAGTATTTTATATTGGATTTGTTAGAAAACAGGCAACCAGTGTGGAGACATATAAAGTGATTCAGCAGAGGAATAACGATTTGCAAGGAAAATCAATCTTGCCGCAGCGTGCAAAATAGATTGTAGGAGTTTGAGTCTGTTTTTGGGAAGGCCAGTAAGGAGGGAATTGCAATAGTCAATGCGGGAGATGATAAGTGCATGAATTAAGGTTTTTGCAGTGTCTTGTGTGAGATATGTGAGAATTCTGGAAATGTTTTTGAGATGTATGTAACATGATTTAGATATAAAGTCAATGTGGGGAACAAAGGATAGGTGTGAGTCAAGGATTACACCTAGGCAGCAAGCTTGTGGGGTGGGATTTATGGTCATGTTATCAACAGAGATAGAAATGTCAGGTATGCTCTTGTTGGTGGGTGGGAATATTATTAACTCTGTTTTAGAAAGACTAAGTTGGAGTTGGCGAGAGGACATCCAAGATGAAATGGCAGAAAGACAGTCAGTTACAAGGGACAACACAGATGTCGAGAGATCAGGAGAGGTTAGATAAATTTGGATATCATCCGCATAGAGATGATACTGAAATCCAACGGAACTTATTAGATTTCCAAGAGAAGCGGTATAGATAGAGAACAGCAGAGGACCTAGCACTGAGCCTTGCGGTACTCCAACTGATAAAGAAAGAGGAGCAGAGGTGGCCCCAGAGAAATTAACAGTGAAAAAGCGATTAGAAAGGTAGGATGAGAACCAGGATAGAACAGTGTCTTGAAGCCCTAGGGATTGCAGCGTTTGTATGAGAAGAGAGTGGTCAACGGTGTCAAATGCAGCCGAGAGATCCAGAATATGCACATGCATGTGTGAAATATCAAGTTCCATCAGAAAGCATGCAAACATTATTTTATAAAATATGTTACAATCTTAAATAACTAGTTTTATTTATATATCCTGTGTTGCATTGTTCTAGCCGATTGCTGTGCTTTTGGATTACACTACTGTGCAGTTTACTAATAAAATGCTTTCCACAAAAACCTGCTTAGCTTATGTATAATTGAATTGTTGCTTAGTCAGCTCTGTAAAAGTATGTAATGGAAAACTTCGATCACGGAAAATAAATCTATGCCTCGACTTCTACACCAATTACATTTATTTTAAATATAATTTTTTTGTAGTTCTACTTTTTTATGGAAATTCTCTACCGTCTCTTTCTAAGAAACTGAGGCCCTAAACTACTAGAAAGGTAAATTAACAACAATGTAATAGTACAAGTAGACGAACATTAAGAGAATGTACATGTCATGAAATAACCTCTGTATTGGGAGATAATTAATTCTGAAGTTGAGCTACTTTTTGTGAATGAATTAATCAAATGTATGGTTATCAATTCATTGCTTTGGTAAAGGACACCAATTTCTAGATGAAAGTGGGCACTATCTTTCTAGTACATAGCTGCTCAGAACTTCAGTTGAGGGCCAAATTCATCAAAGAACACATACTGGGCCTGAGTCATTAAGGAGAACAAAGCAAAAGGAGTATCTTTGCACCTTGGCAAATCCATGTTGCATTGGAGTAGAGGTAAATTTAAAATGTGAGGACATATTTATAGTATGGGTAAGGCATGTCCTATATCAGCTTTAAATTTCAATGTATTTGTTTGCATCATGCCAAAAAAGGCAGTATTTTCTTTATGTGCAAATTAATCAATTAATCTGCACCCCTTGCATTGTAACATGGTTTGTCCAGGATCAAATGTAATCCTTTTTTGTCATCAAGCAACCTGAATTTAGTATTTAGTATTTTGGCTTTGCACACTCCCGAATTCATCAAGGCACAGATCTCAAGATATACTATATGGACAAAAGTATTTGGCCACACCTGTTAATTATTGAATTGAGGTGTTTCAATCAAACCCGTTGCCAGAGGTGTATAAAATCAAGCACCCAGCCATGGAGTCTCCATTTGCAAACATTTGTGATACAAAATGGTTTGTTCTGAAGAGTTCAGTGACTTCAAGTGAGGTATATTGCACATTCAACTGTAAGTGATATTATTAGAAAGTGGAAGGGTTTAGGAACAACAGCAACAAAACGGAAGACATTGTTAAATCACAAAGCGGGGTCAACAACTGATAAGGCACATAGGGCCTGACTCTTTGAGAGCAAGGCTGTTAAAGGGTTTCTATGGTGTTTATGGGGTTTTAATCTCCCTAATATTCTGGCAAATATATGGATGACCATTTAATGACGTTATTTATGACTATTACCATTGATCAACTCCTTGTAATTCTGATTTAACCTAAGAAATATAATTCTTATTTCCCCTTAATTCCACAGGATCAATATTCATATAATAACTTTTGCTCATATCTTCAAGAATAACCGCACACAAGATATATTTTTATTTAAAACGTGTTGTATTATTAACATTTTAATTGTAAAACTTATGCATATATTATAAAACAGTAAACAGTGTATTCATGCAAACTCAGCAGATTTCACATATACAGACCACCATTCCATTAAACTTAGTTTCCAACAGCAGTCTCTGCATGTCCTTTCCGGGTCAAAGCAGGATAACAAGAGAGAGCTCTGCTAGAGAAAATGTTCACTTACAAGTGGGTGGAGCTTACCTTTCCACAGGAAGTGCTCTCAGCATGTAGCCTGCTTCAAAAGCAGAGACCTGATTTTCTCAGGTTTCCACAAGTACCCTAGTAACAGGTGGGGGAAGGGAATGTATGTGCAAAGTCACTGTCCTCATTCAACTATGGCTGAATTCTGTTCTTATGCTATAAAATGAAATATAAAATAATAGATATTTATATACTCTTCAAAGGCAAAAAAAAAGGAGTTACATGGTAGTCCTGGGATTACCATGTTACAATGCACGGTATGCAAATTAGTTTATTATTTTGCACATAAGGAAAATACTGTGTTTTTTCATGTAGCACACAAATACTCTATTTTAACATTGAAACTTAAAGTTGATCTAGGACATGCCCTAATCCAACTATAAATCTGTCTCCACATTTTAAATTTACCTTCCCCTCCAATGCAGCATGAATTTTGCCCAGGTGCAAAGTTACTTCTTTTTTATGCTTTGCTTTCCTTAATGACTCAGGCCCATAGTGCCCAAAAGTCACCAATGCTCTGCCTATTCCATAGTTGAAGAGTTCAGAACTTTCACTGGCATTAACGTGAGCACAAAAACTGTGCAGCGGGAGCTTAATGGAATGGGTTTCCATGGCCAAGCAGCTGCATGCAAGCCTCACATCACCAAGACTAATGCCAAGCATCAGATGAAGTGGTGTAAAGCACACCGACACTGGACTCTGGAGCAATGGAAATGTGTTCTGTGCAGTGATTAATCATGCTTATCTGTAATGCAATCAGATGAGCGAGTCTTGGTTTGGCAGATGCCGGGAGAATGCTACCTGCCAATTGTGGGGAGGGATAATGGTATGGAGCTGTTTTTTCAGGGTTTGGGCTAGGCCTATTATCACCAGTGAATAGCAATATTAATGCTTCAGCATACCAAGTCATTTTGGACAATGCTATGCTTCCATTCTTGTAGCAGCAGTTTGGGGAAGGCCCTTTTCTATTTCAACATGACTGTGCCCCAGTGCACAAAGCAAGGACTACAAAGACATGGTTTGATGAGTTCGGTGTGAAAGAACTTGACTGGCCCACACAAAGCTCTAACCTCAACCCCATCAAACACCTTTCGGATAAACTGGAATGGAGATTGCGAGCCAGGCCTTCTTGTCCAACATCAGTACCTGACCTCATATATGCTCTCCAGAATAAATGGGCATAAATTCCCACAGAAACACTCCATCATCTTGTGGAAAGCATTCCAAGAAGAGTTGAAGCTGTTATTGCTGCAATAGGGGGACCAACTCCATATTAAAGTACATGTATTTGAATACAACGTCCTTACAGTCCCTGTTTGTGTAATGGTCAAGTGTCTGAATACCTTTGCCAATATAGTATACATATGATGTTGAAATTGGGTGTAGGTCTACTGTGCTCTACCACACAAGATGCACCAATACCTATGTGGATTAAAAATTTGCAAAAGAATGCACAGGAAAAATGATTAAACTGTTTTTTAAACTGTTCTAATGATAAAATACTTTCTAAAAAAGTGTTTTTTATTTTTTTTTCATGAAATACATTTATTAGGATATTCTCAATGTCTACTGAGCATAAAATACATTTTTACAGTTTATCCTCATTGCAAATACATGTTATGGTATGCATACAAGACTGTCATCATTACTGATCAGGACTTATTTAACTGTGCGGATGGTCAGCACCCCAGAAGTAGTGTAAGGAAGAATTCTACAGTCCTAGTCATATGGTAGAGAGACAAAGGTCCCCCCAATTGTGTTAGAATGAAACAAGGGACACAGCATTAAAACTACATAAACTCATGGGTTTATTCTGTTTGCTTTAGGTTTTACCACTGAAGCAGAAAAGTAGCAGTAGTGTAGGAAAGTAATACCACGAGACCTTCAGAATGCAATGTTTTTCAATATGTCACAAAATGAATAAAATGTCACAAAATAAATAACATTTTAGGAATCTTGTTTCAACAATATCAGTAAAGTGCAAACATAAACCACTACGACACATATCACTGAATAAATATATCTCAACTTGAAGTTAAGCACTGTGCTTCAGTGAAATGAGTTTCATTGGATAAATACTTTTGAGAAGTAACTAATTGCTAACAAGTTATTTAGGCCATTATACTAAATGCTGCTACAGCAGATCATCTAGACAAATCAATCAAAGTAGACTTTATTGCAATTATACAACACTTATCACACAATATCAGTAGAGATGCAACAAGGATTGATTCAGTTTCATCAGATTAGATGTTTTAGCAGAAATGTTTGTAGATTAGGGTCACTCCATAATAGACATAACTAATGGGGGTAAATTGTAATCCACAGGTTAAAGCAAAGTTTCACCTGGACACATGAAGCATATTTACTTGTATAAGATTTCATCTTGTACAAGTAAATCGATCTCTCCCAGCAACTGCAGAGTTAAACAACTTGCAATTCTCTCCTCAGCAACCATTTTAGGCAGTTTCACAATAGGCAGTTTCACAATAGAATAAAAATTTGTAGATTAGGGTCACTCCATAATAGACATAACTAATGGGGGTAAATTGTAATCCACAGGTTAAAGCAAAGTTTCACCTGGACACATGAAGCATATTTACTTGTATAAGATTTCATCTTGTACAAGTAAATCGATCTCTCCCAGCAACTGCAGAGTTAAACAACTTGCAATTCTCTCCTCAGCAACCATTTTAGGCAGTTTCACAATAGAATAAAAATTCTGATGCAATATAGACAGACTCTTGTGACAAATGATATCTCTCTATGTCCCTTGCACACTGCATCAATTTGCAGATAAACATTACAGCAGATTTGGATAGAATAAACACTTTCTTCAGATAGCACTATAACACCTCTCATTAGCAATATTACAAATTGCGGTCAGAGGTTTCAATAACGCAGCTTGATGTCTCATGTTTCACATTAAACCTTTTGTTCCGTTTGGATCTCTTCGACCCAAAATAAAATTCATTTTGGTGTCTGTTCATTATTTATAACTATGATTTCCATATGTTATGACTTTTATTTTTTATTGCAGATATTTGTTATGATTAAAAATATTTTTTTTTTCATTTTACAGGTTATGAGTAGTCAGTACTAATTTACCGTTTCAGTCAATATGACCCAACATGAATATTATACCAGTAAGTGACCATATATGTTTCAAAACTCATTATTTCAACAATAAAAACTCAAAAAAATATGATTACACTGTCAGTTCATTGTTTTACATTTGCAGTATATCAGTATGTCACGTACTCACACAGCTTTACAAATTTGAACAAGTCCACATGTTAAGCAGGATATTTGCGCAAACTGCAAGTGTCTGCATGTCTGTTCTTATTTCTCCCTTTTGGCTATAAATGCTTGGTTTGGAGTGACTCCTATTCAGTTTGATATTGATCTGTGTACACTCAATATCCAGAAAATCATACATGTGATGAAATTGAAGGTCATGATTCCAAAAATGAGGATGACATTGTAGATCAACCTGTTGCTACAACTTCATATGTTCTTTCCAAGGATGGTCAAATAAAATGATAACTCGATCCTCTTCTCTAAAGCCAATGTTATCAAGAATACTCCTGGTGTAACAATATGCAATATAATAAATAATTGATATTGAAAGTGCATTCAATGTTATATTTAGCTTTATCAAAAATGATATACTAAAATACACAAGTATTGAAGGACACTGTATTTATGGCGAAAAGCGGTAACATTTGGGCAGTGTTATGTTTCAGGCTTACGTTGGACTATTATTATTGGATGGAGTAAATAAATCAGCAAAAATCTTGTGGAATAATGAAACTGTTAGCAATATATTCTGACAACCATGTCACTTGACACCTTCTGTAAAAATATGTGAGCATTTGTTTTGATGACAAATCTAGCCATCATGAAAGAAGGTGCACAGAGAAACTTGCTGATGTAAGAGAAATCTAGGAAAAATGGGCCAAACTTCTTCCAAAATTATATAACCCATTTGAAAATGTGTCCATATATGTACAATTATTTGAATTTCGAGGGTGCTGCCCTTTCAAACAATGCATTCCTTCCAAGTGACCGAAATATGGTGTAAAAATTTGGACTAATTTGGTTACTAAAACATCATACATTCTGAAGTCGCAAGTTTATACTGGAAAAGAACCAGGAGCAGGACTGGACAAAAACAAGGAATGAGAGTTATGGCAGACCTCACAAGGAAACTAAGAGGGCACAGCTACAACCTACTCACCACATACAATCTAGCACAACTTTTGATCAAACGAAACAAAACCTTATTTGGTACTATAAGAAAAAATAAACCGGACCTACCTTGGCAAATCACAAATAAGCAGTTACAGATGTCATCTCTTTATTTAACTGGAAACATAAAGGTAGTGAATTATTTAAAAAAAATATAAGAATGCCATTTTGAGCACATTACATAATGGCAAAGGAGTTACTGATAGGCCAGAGTTACTGATAGGCCAGAGTTACTGATAGGCCAGAGTTACTGATAGGCCAGAGTTACTGATAGGCCAGAGTTACTGATAGGCCAGAGTTACTGATAGGCCAGAGTTACTGATAGGCCAGAGTTACTGATAGGCCAGAGTTACTGATAGGCCAGAGTTACTGATAGGCCAGAGTTACTGATAGGCCAGAGTTACTGATAGGCCAGAGTTACTGATAGGCCAGAGTTACTGATAGGCCAGAGTTACTGATAGGCCAGAGTTACTGATAGGCCAGAGTTACTGATAGGCCAGAGTTACTGATAGGCCAGAGTTACTGATAGGCCAGAGTTACTGATAGGCCAGAGTTACTGATAGGCCTTTGGACTATATCGTGACAAATGGTGCAAGATCAACTTGTATACATGTACACTTGCAGACAAAAAATTAATCAATGGCCAATGAGAATATTTTATAATATCATTGATGTAACAGCATGCAATGCCTTTGTCCTGTGGACTTCTATAAAACCCAACTGGAAAGATAAGGCACGTGCCAAGAAGAAAATATTTTTGGAAGAGTTTGGAAAAGCACTCATCAAGTCTCATATTTCCTGAAGGACAGAAGAGTTATGTAAAAGTGTGAAGAACATACATTCAACTACTTATCTTCCTCATCTATAACCTTCTGTGGATAGAGTTACAGCGTTATTTTGTACATAAAAAATTATAATAAAACAGACATTACATGTACCAAGTGCAACAAACATATTTACAAATCTCATGTTACGTATTACTGCCCAAATTGTACAAACTACTAAGTACCTTTATGAAACAATGTTTCCAAAATGTTTGTATTTTGTTTTTAATTTTGCTTCATATTTTTGAAAGAATCATATGTCAATCAGCAGCTGCAAGGACAAACAAAGTCTTGGCATGCATAAAAAGGGGCATAGATGCAAGGGAAGACAGTGTAATTTTGCCACTATAAAAATCGTTGGTAAGATCTCATCTTAAATATGCAGTACAGTTCTGGGCACCACTCTATACAAATATAATTTGGAAATAGAAAGGATTCAGATAAGGGCGACAAAATTGATAAAGGGTATGGAGTCATTAAGTTATGAGGAAAGGTTAGCCAGTTTAGGCATGTTTACTTTAGAAAAGAGGCGACTAAGGAGATATGATTACTATGCACAAATACATTAAGGGTCAATACAGAGAACTTTCATGGGGACTTTTTACCCCAAGGACTTTACACGGGACACGCGGTCAACCCCTATGGTTAGGAGAGAACATTTCACAACCAGCAAAGGAAGGGGTTCTTTACAGTAATGGCAGTCAAGACATGGAATTCACTGCCAGGTAAGGTTGTGATGGCAGATTCAATAGATATGTTTAAGAAAGGGTTAGACAATTTTTTTGCGGAAAAGTGAATCTAGGGATACGACCGTTAATTAAAATGAAGGATAGTAGTGGATATAGGGTAAAAATAGAACTGCAATATTGAGTTTGGGGGGATTTTCAAAATTGAAACAGATTAGAGGTTGCTTACTCTGGATCAATTTCAAATATAAGTGAGGGATCACAGGAGATCCAAAATAGGTTGAACTTGATGGACTGGTGTATTTTTTTTTACCTCATCAACTATGTTACTATATTTTGATTTAACCAAATAAAATTTTAGAGAAAAGCCAGTTGATATAAAAATAATACAAAGTGTAACTTTATGATACGTCATATTGACACGAACAGTACATCTGTATAGTAGACACACAGTAAAGCAGAGTTAAACACATTTTATCTTTATATTTTGACATTTGCTTTCCAAAATGAAAAATTAATAAGCATTGCTGTTTTTGAAAACATTCATCATCCAAAATAAATTGAATGTATTCATTAATTATTATATTAGATAGAATCACCGCATAGCATCACAAAATAAACATTTTATTGATTTTCCTTTCACAGCTCCTTTAAGTGTTTTCTGGGAAAAAGCAATTTGTTCTACATGCTTTCTAATTATTTATGCATAAATTGTGATTATAACATGCAACATTTCATTTTGCTAATCATAATCATTATTAATTAAACTACAGTGCTTTGAAAATATGCATGTTAAAATCTCTATGAAAAGTAAACAAACATTTGTGAAGACATTGGAGTCCATATATGCTTCAGGATAATTGCTATGCTCGAAGCTAAAAAGAGTTAATTTCCAACTAATGACATGCGATTTTTTAACATCAGCACTTCCTAACAGTGGGTGCAAGCAATTGTTAAGTGATTCATTCTATGTTTGTAGCTACTGTGACAGTGCTAACTTAATGGATGCAGACTGAGTGTTAGATGTTTGTTTCAGAGATATAAGCAGGTACTGGATGTTTGTACCTGTCAACCTTCTAAACTAATGTTATCGCGTGATACTTGGAATTATTCATTATTTCACATCATGGGTTCTAAGACTGTTTCTTAATGGCTTCTGTTGGCATTTAGGATATTACAATAAGGATATATTCTCCTCATTACTTTTTTATTCTACAGGTATCCCACACACAGTATGAAGAGTTATGCTTAAGGAGTATAACACAATAAGGAAGTAATACTGATGATTTGAAACAATTCCAAGATATACAAGTAAAACAAAGCCTAATTTTCTATATACAATCCTGACTGACATATAAATAGGGTATATATCACCGTCCTTTCAGAAATATGCCTACACATACATTTTATTTTTTCTTCCTCAAAGAAAAGGCATGGCATTGATGGAACATGTTTTTTGCACTTTATTATTGCTTATACGTGTAATTTTTCCATGTATCATTTGAAAAGGTCTTGTTATCACACAGTTCCACATGGTTTTTATTTGTGATTTTGGCTTTGCCTAGAGACGTTAGTTTGTGTGTATACAAGATGCTTCCAAACTGCAAGCAAAGAAAACGTTGATATGGATCTAGCCTAAGTAACATTGTCCAGTTTCTTGAACTACTGTTCTAAAATACTTACAGCAAGACATTTAGATTGAATTCCTACCCAATATGGTTAAGTTTTTCTTTACACCTAATGAACCTGATTAATTAAGGACAGTAAGGCAAAAAAATGAGTAAGTTTTCTCCTGGACAAAACCATGTTACAAAGCAAGGGGTACAAATTAGTTTATTATTTTGCACATAAGTAAAATAATGGCTGTTTTTTCCTCAGTCACACAAATACTTGATAGCTTTATTTTTACCCTGACATTTGAAGTTGATCTAGGACATGTCCTACCCCAATTATAAATCTGTCTCCACATTTTAAATTTATCTCCCCTTCCAATGCAACATGGTTTTGCGAAGGAAAAAAGTTACTCATTTGTTTTGCTTTCCTTTATCAATCAGGCCCAATATCTCTTTAAACTGAGTGATTTGGAAATCTGGAAAAATATGGTTAAAATGTAATTAAACTTTAGCCAGCACTTGCAGATCTTAGTAAAGATAATTCCCATAATCCTTGCTTTGCAATGGTAATACTCGAATAGTAGGATACCTTTCTTAACCTTGACTAGGTTCTGAGAACCTTATCGGTACCCCTATTCCTTTTCTAAAATGTATAATAGGTGTGAAAACGCAATTGAATTTAACAGGTTGAGTACAATCCACTATGGACCCCGAATTGAACTTGCATTTTGATTATTACAGTTCATACTGCAGTTTGCATTTGTCATTTGATTTGAGGCTCACCTTTCAAGTTAAAATTAGTGTTTTTTAAAAAATATAATATTTTTAATTAATATAAAAGTACTTTAACATGTTTTTTAATCAAGTGGAGCAGAAGAGGAGAAGCAATGGCACTTAAGATGCATTGAAGAGGTGACAGATGGATGAGTGGAATGTCAAACAGGAGGAGGTTGCAGTAGTCAAGGTGGGGGGGGGTAATTAAAGGATGGATAACAGTTTTGGTTGGTTCATGTGGAGATAGCAGAGAGACTGTACAGAAGAAAATACAAAAAGGAGAGGTACATTTAGCTGTCATCAACTTCAAGGTGGTACTAGAGACAGAATGAGTGAATTCACCAAGAAAAAAAGTGTACAGTGAGAAAAGCAGAGGGTCTAAAACAGAGCCTGCTGGGACTCAAACAGATAGTGGGAGTAAAGGAAAGGATGTGCCAGAGATAGAGACACTGAAGGAGTGGAATTGAAACCCAATGGCAGAGAGTCAAAGAGGAAGTGAGAGGAGAAATAGCAAAGTGATTAAAGGTTGTACAAGCAGTTTGGAGGCTAAAGTGAGGACATAAATGAGGTGAGGGTTGAAATGAGAGTCCGGGTAAAGAGATGGTTTCTAAATTAAAAAAAATTGAAAAGCAGTGTGGGAGTGACTGAAAGAGCTAGGCTATCTGAAAACACTATGATTATTGACAATTAAAAGAATAAAATCATGAGCTATTGCTACCATCATACCGACCAGAAGCCATGTTGTCTTCACGTATGATCACGAGGGGTTGGTGTTTTGTAGCCGGTTCAGAGCTGGAAGGGCAGATAGAGGAGGAAGGAAATGTGCCAGTGGAGAGAAACAGATAAAAGAGTTGAGCTATAGGTGTACATACAGTGAGGGTGAATGTGGTGACTGGGGCTGTATTGTCTAGGTCTAAAGTGATTGTTTTGTTATAGAAAGAGGCAGCCAGATCAGGGCAGGACTGGAGAGTATATTGAATTAAATATATTCTAACTATATTTTTATTTTATGTTAGTAATAAAAAAGGAAAAATGAAGAAATAGCAAAACTACACTTTCCATGATTCTTCTTATCGTTGCTATTACATAATGAATGCAATATCTGCTGCAATATTAAGCAGACATAAATTTACTGTCACGGCTCTGAGGGTGTTTTGCAGATCCCTTGCCTCTACTATAGAGGATGGTGGAGGCAGAACACAATAATATTCTTAGGATAAGTTCACGGCTTACAAGCATCAATAATAACACAGGAGAAAGTAGTAGTGCTGCAACGTATTATATTGAATGTTGGTACTACAGGAATGGAAGGAATTAGATATATATTGGCAAAGATGAATACACGGCAATTCGTTGTAATGCAGACATTAATCACATATGCTACTTCATAGTCGGTAACCCTTGGCAACAGCATGAGATGATATACAGTTCAACGCAATGATGATAAACAAGAACACTAGGATCCAATAGAGAACCACACAGCAGATGAATGTTAATCACTGGTACAGCTTACACTCCAAACAGTAGTATATAGAACTTAGCTGATCTGAGAGTAGAGATGACTCAACATAGCAGGTGGTACTGGAAACACTGATTCTATTTAAGTAGAACAGCAAGCGTTAAACATCACCCAAGGACTTGGATGAACACTGACACGTGTAGTAGAATGTTGCCTAGAAGTAGCAGAGACATGAGTAGTATCTGAACCATTTGTGGAACTACAGGTAGCAGGATTTGTTGTAACTGCAATGGTAAGTTCGCTGTAGCATGAAGCAAATGAACAGAGACACGTAACTTGAGCCCAAGTACTAGCCACCGGCACAACAAGTAGTTCACAATAACAGTCCAGTAAACAGATAACAGCAGAGTAAGGATAACCCGTGTCAGACGTGGAACTACAGGTGACAAGTAACTTGATAGTAGCTCTTACAGCGAGATGCAGCGATCTTAGCCAGCCAGACATAAAGGTGAACCAATAGATAAGGCACAGGTTTAGCAACAACTCACGATACTCGTTCAGCATGCAGATGAATAGCGGAGAGGAGTTTGCAGCTTGCAGGTGAACAGCAGTGAGGAGTTTGCAGCTTGCAGGTGAACAGCAGTGAGGAGTTTACAGCTTGCAGGTGAACAGCAGTGAGGAGCTTGCAGGTGAACAGCAGTGAGGAGCTTGCAGGTGAACAGCAGTGAGGAGCTTGCAGGTGAACAGCAGTGAGGAGCTTGCAGGTGAACAGCAGTGAGGAGCTTGCAGGTGAACAGCAGTGAGGAGCTTGCAGGTGAACAGCAGTGAGGAGCTTGCAGGTGAACAGCAGTGAGGAGTTTGCAGCTTGCAGGTGAACAGCAGTAAGGCGTTCAGTCCAGTGAGACACACGGAAGGAGAGGTATACAGCCAGATCCAAATGCAACCAGAGTAACACGAAGAACAGGCAATGAGCCCATAACCTTGGGAGGTTAATATAGTGCTCCAGGACCAATGAGGTTCAGGAGGAGGTCCAGATCACAGTAGCCAGGAACACCTGTGAAAGTAACGTCTCTGAGGCAGAAGCAAGCAGAATCATGGTTCTTAAAGGGAAAGTCACAGCGCCGGCACCTAACTATGGGACCGGTGTGTGACATTTACATTTGTTTAGCACAAAGCCCACCTTCAGCAAAAAAGTATATGGACATTGATGGGTAGGGGTTAAAATTGTGGCTAAAACCAGAAGCAAATCAGAATAACTCCAGCTTTATTAAACAAATTACTCTAGTGCACACATACCTCAGAAGACATGTAAATAATTCAAAAAAAGGAACTCCTGTCGCAACCTTATTGAAGGGGTGCCAATCCTATCAACCAATTAGAGAAAAAATCTATAAACATATATAAGGTGTTCCAAAGGAGTGTTTAATATGGAGTAACCATGGCAGAGTTCGTCTAATTTCAAACCAATTTTATTAAAACAAAGGACAAAAATGACTCTAAAATATAAAAATACAATAAATTACTGTGTTATCTGAGAACAAATGATGTATGGGGCAAGTGTGATGAACAGACAGATCTTAGAATAACAATACATGTGGATAAAACATATAATGCACAGATGGGAAATGTACTCCTTGAACCTAAATACGAATACCTTATTATTAAAGTGCAAGATAAAAGTGAAAGGCCAGTTCACTTATACTTATATGAATGTCAAGATAAAAGTGAATGGCCAGTTCACTTATACTTATATGAACTATTTACTAGGACTAGGACCTGTATATTTTAGTTGATTAGATTGGTATAGACCTGTGAGTGTGTATCGTGTAAAGATCCCCTCCCCATGTCCCCAAAAGCAGTTTTGGAAATGCAATATGCTTTTAGAGCTGATTGGATTTTAATAGAACCGAATTTAACACTGAATTCTCTGCTCAGTTGAATAGATTGAGGATTCATTATTAGAAGCGAGTAATCACTTCTCATTCCCCATTTGTAGGAGTATCAGTTAGAACTAAGCTGTGGCTCAGCAGAATAAAACGAGGACACTTCAATGAGCCACTTAGAGTTCAAATACTTGCTGGAGTAACAAAGAAGTTCAATATAAATAAAAGACTTATAGATTTTGACTTCAGCTTTATATTTCTTATATCTTAATCTGTAACTGTCTTTATTAAAAGTGCTAAAAAAAAGACTCAAATTACTTTTTACTCTACTAAACAATGTGTTTCAGGCCAATAAGTTATTGCCAATAGGAAACACAGGTCATGTGTTAAGATATTGCTAAAATCATTACCTGTTTCTAGAGCAGTTATAGCGTGAAGGATGGATGACTTCATGTTATTGGGGAGTACAGGAGCAAGGAGAGGGTTGCCTATTGGAGCTAGGGTTAATAAAATGGGCCTTGATTAATTTTGGAAAAATAATTGGGAACAAAACATAGAAATCTAGGAAATCTCAGTTGCTGTACCAAATTAATGTCCTCTGCTATACAACAGAGAAGAATCTCACCCAGTGCTGCCATCAGGGGGGTACTCTTGTACCAGGCCCGGGCTCACCAGGGGGCCTGGCAGCATAGCCCCCTGCCCGGCCCGGGCCCTCACTGCCCACATTTTTTTTGAGCTTTTTTTTATTTTTTACACTTTTCTTTTCCTTTTTTTTTTTTTTTTTTTGCACGCGGGGGGTGGGTGGGGGGGTTTTCGCTGTTGTTCAGGGCTTCAGTAGTTCGCTGGTGGGGGGAGCGGGGTAGTGATAAAAAAACCAAAAAAAAACCAGATACTCACGTGATCGCAGCGCCGGCGTCCCTCCTTCTTCCTCTCTGCACTATTTACACTGAATGTCAGGCGTGATGTCATCAAGTCACGCCCGACACTCAGTGAGGAACTGTGCAGAGAGGAACAAGAAGGAAGCAAGAAGACAGAAGAAAAGAGAAGGGAATAGAGGAAAAAAGCTAATACAAAGGTAAGTAAATAAAGGGAGAAAGTAGAGGGGAGAGGCACACACAGTATGAAGAAAAAGGGGGGGATGCACAGACAGTATGAATAAAAAGGGGGGTGGAAGCACAGACAATTTGAAGAAAAAGGGGGGGAGAGGCACAGACAGTATGAGGAAAAAAGGGGGGAGAGGCACAGACAGTAGGAGGAAAAAGGGGAGGAGGCACAGTGTGAGAAAAAATTGGGGAGAGAGGTACAGTGTGAGGAAAAAGGGGGGTGAGAGAGACACAGTATGAGGAAAAAGGGGGGAGAAAGAGGCACAGTATGAGGAAAAAGGGGGGGAGAGAGGCACAGTATGAGGAAAAAAGGGGGGGGCAGCAGAAAGTCACCGAGTGATGTAGAGGGGGGCCAGGAAGGCACAGTGATGGAGAGGGGGGCAGGATGGCACATTGTGATAATGGGGGGGCAGGTGAAGGGGGAAAAGCAGCATGGAGGGCGCAGAGTGATCATAAGGGGCACAACATGGTGATGAATGGGCACAGTAGTGTGTGTGAAGGTACAGGGGGCTTGTGGCAATGTAGTGTGAGGTAGGTGGTGGCTAATTAATGGGTGCAAGTTTGTTTGTGGGGTAATGGTTGGGCAATTTTATAGTGCAGACTATTAATTTAATATAGGGTGGTTTGGGGGCTACTGAATGTGGGGGAGAATGAGGTCACTTTATTAAATGTGACAATGAATTATTTAATGTCAGTGATAGGTATATTTCTGAAATGTAAATACTATTAATTTATTGCTGGGGCTGTTTGTAGGGAGGGAAATAGGTTTGTTTATTAAATTTGAATACTATTATTTTAATGTTGGGGTTGGAGGAAGGCCTAATTATTAATCGTGGGTGCTATTGATTTAACGCCGGGGCTGGCTGTAATTTTTTTAAAGTACCCATTTTATTTTTCCAAATAGGGCCCCCAACTTTCCAGGATCCAGACAAGCCGCAACTAAAGAAACCTGTAGCCACCGGTGTGGAAGGTGAGAAGAACAGGTAGGAGAAAGCAAGAGAGTCTGAGAAATTTTGTGATTCTAGCAGGGATAACGCCAATATTTGGTGAGTATGTATGTGTGTATGTATTTTTGTATGTATGTATGTATGTATGTATGTATGTGTGTATGTATATATATATATATATATATATATATATATATATATAGGAGGCCCCCTTAACTTACCTGAACTTAACTGATTAAGTTCAGTGATTTTTTTTTATTGCCATGGGCCCCCTTTCCCCGTAGGGCCCCCAGGCACCTGCCTATCGTGCGCAGTCGGAAAGATGGCCCTGGTTCATTGGGGGGGGGGTCATCGGGGGGCCCTGCCTGCTTCATTTGTACTGGGCCCCACGATTTCTGATGGCGGCCCTTATCTCACCTACCAAGTTCTACCCCACAACAACAGCAGATTGAACTGCCCATTGTCATCTCAGCTCATACATTGTAAAATGTGAAATTAGAAATACAGTGCTTACATGCACTGAAATGGCAAAGCACAGGTGGAACAAGCATTGTTTTACTATGATTTCACACTTCTGCAAAACAGCCTATTCCTCTGCAAAAACTCAATTTGTATGAATTTATGTCGTATAGTATGTTAAGATACGGTAGCCCAAATACTATGTAAGCGGTGAATATTCAGTTTGGATTACAAACTGGAGACTAACAGACATGATTGTATTTATATGTTACATATGTAAATGAAACTAAGTTTTGCAAGCAATGTTTACGACTTTCAAGTTTCATGGAAAGTACGCTTTGCAAGGCCATACTGTTTTGTCTTTGTGCTAATTTAGAAAAACAATGATAAGAGAATTAGTGTCTCCAAACATCTGAGGCAAGGCCTCATATTTTAACACATTGGGGTTAAGGAGCCGAGTTCTTTGAGTAGAAGTGCACGCAGCTAATATTTATCCTGTCAGTGTAAATGCCAAGCTAAACGCCCCTCTGTGCAAGAGTGCCAACATTATTGCTTAAAAGATATGTATATATAAATATATATTATTTTTACCATTCTGATTTGCTTAGTCAGATGATTTGAGTTCGCACAACTTAATAAACTTGACTCTATTTAAAAATATCAAACCATTTGACTACTTAATTTTAACAGCTACAACAGTTTTGGTGGAGAATGCGGGCATCATGCTACATCTTCAAAGGGTCCAGGAGCTGGCAGGGAGAGGTGGCCTCCATAATGTAAGAACTTGTTTTCTGCTCGCGTGCTCTCATTGTAAACTGTCTCTCTGTGTTGTCCTGGATTCTTGGAGTTGAGCTCTAATGCATGGTCCATGTTCTTTGATGAATCACATGATCTGATAATTTTTTTACTCTCTCTCTCTCTTCTTTTATGTGTATTCATGTAAGGAACTTACCTTTCCTCGATCACAGTCGATGCTCCGTTCTCCCGGGCGGCACGGCTGCCGGCAGGTGACATGCAGGCGGGGAATTTGAAATCCCTTCCCCTATATATTGCTCTGTATCCTGTGCTGACTCCTGGTGTTTCCTCCGTGTATGACCTCTGCCTTGTTTAACCACTGCTTCCGGATTATCCTGCTGACATTCTTTGCATCTGACCAAGCTATTCACATTTAACTACTCTGCTGCCTGTGCCCCAGTGTATCCGACCCGGCTCACATTCTATGTATCCGACCCGGCTATTCACATTGACTTCTCTGCTGCCATTGCTCCAGTGTATCCAACCTGGCTGTGCTCCTGTGTATCTGACCTTGCGACTCCTCTACTGTGGTATCGCTTCAGTGTATCAGACCCAGTGCTCCACTGAAATGTGTCAGAAATCTTCGGTCTGTGCTGATCTATTTCAGCTAATTATCCTGCCCTGCTTTACCGCTTCTGCACCGGATCTCTCATCTACTACCTCTTACCTATTATGTCAGGGGGCTAACCTTGGAGCCGAGACACAAGAGAGACAGCAGGAATTTACACACATTACAAGTGATTTTGTTTTTGCAGCTGCATGGAAACAGAAAGTACCCACTAGTGTACTATAAATTAATAACTTAACAATCTAGCCACAGTGTTACCAGATTATTGCAATCAGAGGCAGCAGCTGCTTAGCTTAGTTAAAAAATAAACTAATCTAATATTAGATAGCCCCTTGATTCACTAATGAGTCACTAATGTTGTGTCCACTTTACTGACAAAGAAAATCACACAGCACTTTCATGCTTCTAGATTACCAAAGTATGAAATTACACTCTTGGGGGTATATTAACTATTTGAAAAAGTGGAGATGTTGCCTATAGCAACCAATCAGATTCTAGCTATCATTTTGTAGAATGTACTAAAGAAATGATAACTAGAATGTGATTGGTTGCTATAGGCAACATCTCCACTTTTTCAAACCCGCAGTTTAGAAAATATACCCCTTGGTGTCTGCACATAGTAAAATACAGCACTGCACTACAGCTACACTCACCTACACTCAGCTACACCCAGCTATACTCCTCCCTACAACACAAGATGGAGATGCACACAGTAGATCCTGACTGTGATCAGGTGGTTCACACTGTCACCACACAATGTCCTAACTTATTTGACATACCTTTTCCAAATGCTGACTTAGAATATTGTGTGGATGGGTTTTACTTTCAGGACGATTCAGTTGTTTTGTGTGCTGGCTATGCCATGGTTAACCTAAACATATCTGTGATAGAAGCACAACTTATTCTCACAGTGACTTCTGCACAAGTAGTTGAGCTTCTATTACTTACAAAAGCCTGCATCTTAGGTGAACTAAATTGTTAACATTTACATTGTTTCTCACTATGTTTATAATTATGTTTAACTCTGGAAACGCCAAGATTTTAAAACTTCTGCAGTGGCACCTATCAAAATTTTTCAGTGTATTGAATGTGATTTAGTTACCTAAGACAATAGTTGTTAAATGCCAAGCATATGCACGCTTTCCAGATCTTATAGGTTTTGCAAATTATGCTGCTAACCAAGTTGATAAGAATGCAGCATTAACTGACATTACACAAGATTCTGCTTCTTCTGTGTATGTACTAGTTAAGCAATTTGCTCTTACAAATTTTACTTTTCTAGCACAATTACAATTACAATTGTTTTTTAGGATGTTAAGGACTCCTAAACGTTGGCTGAATTAATCATATATTTGATCCTAATGTTTGGAGCAACCCATTCAATACACTTATGACTAGAGACTAGAAACAAAACCAAAACACGGGGGTCAGTGACCATCTCTACTTATGACACCACCTTCTCTCTTTTTTTGCCTTTGGCACAACTTCCTTTAGATGTCTCTCATGTGTCCACAGAAAGGATGCTAAGACTGGTTCAGAGATTCTAGTTTGCTTCCTCTTTTCTTTGATAGCATCTCAATTTTGTAAAAACTGTGCTATTTATCAACAATATAATGCTTGTAAATCTGTTAAAGCAACACAATGATTAAATATGTAAACAATTTAAACTTTTAAAAACTGTACAGGTTGTATTTATAGAAATACAAAAATGTCAAACATTGTGCTGATCTAGTTTGAAGATGGATAAACACATATTTATGTGTGAAAGCAGATTCCACTGTTGCAAATAAATTGTTGATAAGTACATTTGGGGTAGTAAGGTTTTAAGTTTAGCTAGAGGGCTTACTTTTACAGAAGAAATTACTGATCTGATAATACAGGTCCTGAGTATCACACAAGTGCTACAGTTACCATACAACCCTCAGAGATCTGAAAAAGTAAAAAGAACAGAAGATATACATAAAAACAAAATTGCCAAAATATTTGCTCAAATAGGAATGAAATTACCAAATGCACTGTCTCTTGCCCTGATGTCAATCAAGAATGTACCAATTGGTAAGACTATATTGTTTCTGTATTAATTATTATTTGGTCTCTCTCCCTGTAACAATTTTACTACCAACCATCAGAGATGACTCTCTGAAATAGGCAATAGAGAGTGTAACGGTCATAACAACATACCTTCTTCCCTACCCTTGTAGGAATTTAGAACCTCCTTGTGGGTAGGAAGATCAAAGTGAAATATACAATAGCTTCATTGCATAATGTACATTGTATAGCAGCTATGCCTATTGAGTTATGTATGCTACAACCACTTGGAAATCAAGTTCAGAATGTTGACAATCTTTTCATAGAAGAACTGCAATTGATGGCTGAAACATTTGACTACCTGGTGGGAATGTTTGTAAATACCACATTCAGAACATGTAACATACAGTGGTGCAGTGTAACTTCTGGAGCATTGACCTGAAGAAAAAAACTCTTAACTCTCTGTTAATACTGATCTAGTGACAGTTTTTTTAATCTTCATATTGTAAAATTTAATATTGAATTAAAATGAATGCAAAAATTTATATTTAAAACTGTAGGTACAAATCACTAGACCACTCATGTTAATTGTACTGTTCAAAAAGAATAGACAGAAAGATTTGAGTGAAGAGTTGATTTATCTAATAGTACTCAGTTTTATAATAGCTCTTATGGAGGAAATGTTACTGTGGGTTGTAAAAGGAGAACATAATTGACTAGGCACACAATAAGATATAGACAAGGGGACAGTAATAACCTAAGATGGGTTTTATATATATTACCTGAGGAAATACGTTATTTGTGTGATTATCGGGTATATATATGTGGATTTAACTGAGATATTTGAGAAATTGTACTGTGGGCATTGTGATTCCAGCAATAAGGATATTAACTGAGATTGTAGAGGGTGAAATTATAGGATAAAGAGATAAGAATTATTTTCAAACAAAATGAAATAGCCTGGTTTGGTATTTTCCTTAAGGTAGGCACTATACTAATTCCTCAAAATATTAATAAATTAGCAAAATAAAAATCCTTGAATAAGTAGCCAATGAAACCTCTAAAGACATACATTTTTTAAATGATGGATTAAGGCAACTAAGAAAAGTAACCGTACAAATTAGAAAAGCATTCGATTTGTGTTAACTTCAAAGATAAATGTTTTTTGCTCTGAGAGATTAATAGTGTTACATTTACATATTAGAAATTGAATAATTAATTAAGAAAATACAAGGAGGATTACAAAACACCGAAAGTTGGTCTCTATTTGGGTGGTTTGGGGATATTAGTGAAAATATAAAGGATTCATTACTTATAGGTCTTGCAGTCAGCAGGGCCATCTTAACAACATTATGGGCCCCCGGGCAAAGCAGTGCACCAGGGCCCCAAGATATAGATATAGATATATAGATGTATACAGATATAGAAATAGATATATAGAGATAGAGATAGATAGATAGATATAATTGCTCAGTGACCCTTGAAGGTTTTTTTTGCAGGTTTTTTTCCTTTTGCAGGATTATTTATTCTCATTAAGAGCCATGCCTATGGGGCCCTCTTGCCCGTGGGGCCCCCGGGCACCTGCCCATCGTGCCCAATGGAAAAGATGGCCCTGGCAGTCAGGTGGGATAGTAGTACTTTTGTTTATTAAGCTAGCAATTATATGTATCAATAAACTGGGTAAAGACCATACAAATAGAATCTCTGCTAAGACTGAAATTTCAAAACTAAGAAAAGCTTTATAAGAACAAGAGGGTCTTGTCATGTATGATTGTAAAAGACAACATGAATTATATGCTAAAATGTAAAGATCACATATCTATTTATTATAAATTTTAGATAGAGATATATTATTATGTATGTTTAGAAAAGACATGCAAAGGTTGCTGTTGTTTTTCTAAACACTTGCAAATATCTCAATACTATACAGGTAATGATAAAATATGATACAGTAATGCAATGCAATAAGGCAAAAAACAAAAACAGAAAGCAAAAACCAAAAACAAAAACAAGAACAAAAGTAAACACAGATGCACAAATGGAATGCAGGCAGAGGTAAATACAATAGGGTATATGACCACAGACAAATCTGTATACGATGCTGTGGATATATGAAAGTACTGGTCTATTTGAATAGACGCTAATGTGTAAATGTCAGTAGCTGTTAGAATAAGGTATGTTGTCAGCATGTGACGCTTTAAAGCTGCTGGTGGCTCAGCTGTCATGTATTACATGCTTATGCAATTACCTTGTGATGGGTAGAGTGTCGCTCAGAGATATGGTCGCTCTGTGTATTGTATGGTGACCATGGTGGATGTTCCGGAGCAGCAGGTTCCCGTCTGCAGGCGTGAGATGGGCGCAGGTTCTGGAGCTCGTGGTGTGTCCGTTCACGTGGTGAGTAGCCGCTGTACGCTCGGCGGGTTGTCAGCATTAGTGGTGATGTCAGCGAACTGATGCCTTGTAACGGGCACTAGGAGTCTTTGCCCAGGATATCACCAGATGATGTTCTTACCAGAGTAATATAGCTGGTACTATGGTCCTCTGGTAGCAGGGTGACAACGGAACAGGAGAATCAGCAGATGGTGAGAGAATGCTCAAGGAAAGTCTATGACTAGCAGCAACTGGTAATGACTTAGATGTATGTACACGAGGAACCAGATGGACAAGTAAACGTGAGGAGAGTCAGTGTTCTGCGTACAGCAAGTTGTACCACTGCTATAGTGAGGAGGAATGTCCAGGAGTAGAGAGGAGGTAGTGAAAGTCAGTGGTCTGCGTATAGCAAGTTGTACCACTGTCTATAGTGAAGGAATGGATTCCAGGTGCAAGTAGGTAACGGGGAAGTCAGTGGTCTGCGTACAGCAAGTTGTACCACTGCTTATGTGAGAGGATACTTGAAACTGGTGGCAATGGGAAATAGGAGTCAGTGGTCTGCGTTCAGCAAGTTGTACCACTGCTATATATATGTGAGGAGGGGCACGAGGAGATGAATGGAATACTGAGGATACACGGGGCACACGGAACTTGATCCCACGATGATAACCACAACACAATAATAACTGACAAGCGCTGCTTGAAGTATACAAAGTCACTATAGAGATCCAGGTAATAGGAAACAAAGTCAATAGTAACAATAGCCTCAGTAGATGGAAGACTCCGGAGATGAACACAACACAGTCCAGTTGGATATGCGATACAATAGCAAAGTCAATGGAAAGTATGCATACCGCGGTTCAGGAGAGCAGGCTGTCAAGGAGACGTGCAGGGATACCTGAACGGCTGAACGCCGGCAGGAGGAGAGACCACTGGAGGATGGAAGCGGTAATCAGGTTGGTGCAGCGCACGGAAGGTAACCGGTAATCAACGGAGCAATACTCAGGAAGCAGTAGTAAGTAAAACTGGAAACATGATGAACACGGGAGAGTTGAGGCTGTCTGGTATCCTGCAGTAGTAGCGGAGGCAGCGGAGGGAAGGCACGCTGAACACAGGAGAGTAGAGACGGTTTGGAATCCGGCAGCAGTAGCAGATAGGAATTTATGTTTATGCTGACAGTGATTTTTAAATTCTGTTTGTTTCTGAGTGCCGGACAACATTTTTCTTTTATCTAAAGTAAACATGCCTAAACTGGCTAACCTTTCCTCATAACCTAATGACTCCATACCCTTTATCAATTTTGTCGCCCTTCTCTGAACCCTTTCTAGTTCCAAATTATCTTTTTTATAGAGTGGTGCCCAGAACTGTACTGCATATTCAAGATGAGGTCTTACCAACGATCTATACAGTGGCAAAATTACACTGTCTTCCCTTGCATCTATGCCCCTTTTTATGCATGCCAATACTTTGTTTGCCCTGCAGCTGCTGCTTGACATTGAGCACTATTGCTAAGTCTACTGTCTACGAGCACTCCCAAATCCTTTTCCATTATAGATTCTCCCAAATTAATTCCATTTAATTTATAGATTGCATTCTTGTTTTTGATCCCTGAATGCATAACCTTACATTTATCTGTGTTAAACCTCATATTCCATTTAGCCGCCCAGTCCTCCAGTTTATTTAAGTCCCTCTGTAGAGAAGCTACATCTTGCTCTGATTTTATTACCTTACAGAGTTTAGTGTCATCTGCAAAAATAGAAACTTTACTCTCTAAACCATCACCAAGGTCATTAATAAATATATTAAAAAGGAGTGGTCCCAGCACGGAACCTTGAGGTACTCCACTTAAGACCTTTGACCAATTAGAAAATGTTCCATTTATCACAACTCTCTGTTCCCTATTCTCTAACCAGTTTTCGATCCAAATACAAATTTTGATTTCTAGACCCAGTTCCCTTATTTTGTAAACCAACCTCTTGTGTGGCACTGTATCAAAGGCCTTTGCAAAATCTAAGTAGACCACATCTACTGTCCTGCCCTGGTCTAAGTTCCCACTAACTTCCTCCTAGAAACTAATTAGATTAGTTTGACATGACCTATCCCTCACAAATCCATGTTGATTCCCACAAATAATTTTATTGCGTACCAAGTAATCCTGAATACTGTCCCTTAAAATACCTTCCAGTAGTTTCCCCACTATTGATGTCAGGCTTACAGGTCTATAATTCTCTGGTTGTGATCTCGTCCCCTTTTTAAACAACGGCACCACATCTGCTATTCGCCAATCCCTTGGTACTGAGCCTGATGAGATTGAATCTCTGAAAACTAAGAATAGCGGTCTAGCTATTTCCGAGTTTAACTCCATAAGGACCCTTGGGTGTATGCCATCTGGACCTGGAGCTTTATTTATCTTAATATTCTTCAGTCGCCTTTGGACTTCTTCCTCTGACAACCAAGTATTAATTAATGGCATGGTTTCATTTCCATTTTTATGTATTACTCCTGCCATTTGTTCCTCTCTGGTAAATACTGAAGAAAAGAACGTGTTTAATATCTCTGCTTTTTCCTTAGTATCATTTATCAATTCACCCATCTCACTTCTTAGGGGTCCTATATTATCTTTTTTAATCCTTTTGCCATTTATATACTTAAAAAACTTTTTGGGGTTTGTCTTACTTTATTTTGCAACGTGCCTTTCATTTTCTAATTTAGCCAATCTAATTTCCTTTTTGCATGTTTTATTACATTCCTTTGTACCTATGGAAGGACTCCTCTGACCCTTCAAACTTAAACAATTTAAATGCACGCTTCTTCCTTTGCATTTCTTTCCTTACCTTTTTATTTAGTAACATTGGTTTAGACTTAATTCTTTTACATTTATTTCCCATAGGAATGAACTTATACGTGTATGTTTCCAACAACATTTTAAAGACAGCCCACATTTCTTCCGTATTTTTTCCTTCAAAGGCTTTGTCCCAGTCTATGCTCTTTATAGACTCCTTTAGCATATTAAAATTTGCCTTTTTTAAGTTTAAAGTCCTAGTTGATCCCTTATACTGTTGTTTCTGGAAACTAATTTCAAATGAGACCATATTATGATCGCTGTTTCCCAAGTACTCCTTTACTTGAATATTTGATATTACGTCTACATTGTTTGTTATTACTAGGTCCAGTATAGTCCGGTTCCTAGTTGGTTCCTCAACTAATTGGGACATGTAATGGTCTTTTAGCATGCTCAGAAACCTATTTCCCCTAGCTGTACCGCAGGTCTCAGTACTCCAATCAATGTCCGGATAATTAAAATCCCCCATAATTAAAATTTGACCTAGTTGTGTAGCCTTTTCAATTTGCTGTAGAAGTTGGGCTTCCTCAATCGTACTAATATCTTGCGGTTTATAGCATATCCCTAACAGAAACTTCTCTGAACTTTTTCCTCCGCTGGATATTTCCACCCACAATGCCTCTATATTATCACAAATATTCTCGTATATAACTTCCTGAATACTCGGTTTTAATTCTGGCTTAATATAAAGACATACTCTTCCTCCCCTTTTATTTACCCTATCCCTCCTGAAGAGAGAATAGCCTTCCAAGTTGACTGCCCAGTCATGTGTATCATCCCACCAGGTCTCAGTAATACCTATAATATCATACTGTTGATTCACTAGTTCTAACTCCCCCATTTTACCTGTCAGGCTTCTTGCATTTGCAAGCATACACTTAAGTCTATTGCCTCCCTTAGGTATTTCTTTTTGCTTTAAAAAGGGCCGCTCCTTATCGGCTATGCTTCCCTTTCCCCCCTCTCCCCCCCTTTACTCTTGTTAAATCCCTCCTTACTACTCTCAATGTCTATCCCATAAATACTTGCTTGCCCCTCCCCCCCGGAGCCTAGTTTAAAATCTCCTCCAACCTTTCTAACCATCCTCTCCCCTAGCACTGCAGCCCCCTCCTTATTCAGGTGCAATCCATCACGACAATAAAGATGGCAACTGACCGAGAAATCAGCCCAGTGCTCTAAGAATCCAAAACCCTCCTTCCTACACCAATCTTTTAGCCACGCAGTAACTTCCCTAATCTCCCTCCCTGGACTAGCGCGTGGCACAGGTAGTATTTCCGAAAATACTACCTTGGATGTCCTTGCCTTAAGTTTGCGACCTATGTCCCTGAAATCATTCTTTAGGACACCCCTTCTTCCTCTAACTCGGTCATTGGTGCCAACATGCACCAAAACCGCTGGGTCATTCCCAGCCCCTCCCAACAATCTGTCCACCCGATCCGCAATATGCCGAGCCCGAGCACCCGGGAGACAACACACTGTTCGGCATGCACGGTCCCGGTAACAGATTGCCCTATCTACCTTCCTAATAATTGAATCCCCTACCACCACAATCTGCCTGGGTCCCTGAGTAACTTTGGTCCCCTCTGTGCTGGAGAGACCATTCCCCTGGTTGCTAGAGGAAGCAGTGTTCAGCCCATGGAAGCAAATCTACCCAGTTGTCTTGGTTGGCTGAAGAGAACATCCTTAAAAAAGTCTCAAGATCTTGATTGACCCTTTCGGTTTGTCCGTTTGATTGAGGATGGTAGGAGGATGAGAGTGATAATCGGATACCCAAGGTCTTACAACGGGCCCGCAAGAATCTGGAAACGAATTGCACTCCTCTATCTGAAACAATCTCGGAAGGACATCCATAATTACGGAAGATTTCTTTGATGAAATAATCAGCCAGAGTAGATGAAGAAGGTAAACCGGTCAAAGGAACGAAATGTGCCATCTTCGAAAATCTATCCACCACTACCCAAATAGTATTGCACTTTTTACTAGGAGGAAGATCAGTAACAAAGTCCATACTAATATGGGTCCACGGCTTGGAAGGAATGGGTAGTGGTTGAAGCAAACCCGCTGGAGTTCTGCGGGGAGTCTTAAACTGGGAACACAATTCACAAGCAGCCACAAAATCTTTGACATCTCTCCTCATAGAAGGCCACCAGTAACTTCGAGAAAGAATTTCAAAAGTCTTGCGTTCACCAGAATGTCCAGAAAAACAGGAAGAGTGAAAGCACGAAAGGATTTTCTTCCTAAGAGCAGGAGGCACGAGGGTTCTCCCAAATGGTAGCACCTTAGTGGAAGAAGCAGCCAGAGAAACACATTTGGGGTCTAATATAGCGTGCTTAGGACCATCTTCAACGTCTGAGGACGTCACAAAAGCTCGAGATAGGGCGTCTGCTTTTTTATTTTTCGCAGCTGGTTTGAAGGTTATGATTAGTTTAAAACGAGAAAAGAAAAGAGACCATCTTGCTTGACGAGGATTCAAACATTGAGCAGACTGTAAATATGACAAATTTTTATGATCAGTAAAAATTGACACAGGATGACAAGCTCCTTCCAACAAATATCTCCATTCCTCTAATGCTACTTTTATAGCCAGCAACTCCTTGTCCCCGATGGTATAATTCTTCTCCGCAGGCAGAAGACCCCAAGAGTAAAAGGCACAAGGATGGAATTTTTGTTGCTCCGATCTTTGGGAGAGAATGGCTCCTAAGCCAACATTAGAGGCATCTACCTCTAGGAAGAAAGGAAGCGTCACATCAGGCTGTCGAAGAACAGGAGCGGAGGAGAAGGACTCTTTGAGAAACTGGAAGGCTTGAAGGGCCTCAGAGGACCATTGTTTAGTATTGGCCCCTTTACGAGTTAGGGCCACAATAGGAGATGCAATCGAGGAAAAATCTTGAATAAAGCGTCTATACTAATTAGCAAAACCTAAAAAACGCTGAATTGCACGAAGAGTAGTTGGCTGAGGCCAATGTAATACAGCATTCACCTTTTCTGGATCCATCTGAAGACCAACTCCGGAGACAAGATATCCCAGAAATGGAATCTGGGGCAACTCGAATAAACATTTTTCTAACTTGCAGAATAATTAATTTTTCCGGAGTCTGGAAAGGACCTCTGCCACATGTTGATGATGAGAAGGCAGGTCCTGAGAAAAAAATAGTATGTTGTCCAGATAGACGACTACACAAACATATAGCAAGTCCCGGAAGATCTCATTAATGAAACCCTGGAAAACAGCGGGGGCGTTACATAACCTGAAGGGCATTACTAAATATTCATAATGCCCGTCTCTGGTGTTGAAAGCTGTCTTCCATTCGTCACCGGACCTGATTCGAATTAAATTATAGGCACCACGAAGATCCAACTTGGTAAAGATCCGGGCTCCCTTGATACGATCAAATAACTCAGAAATTAATGGAATGGGATACCGATTTTTGATAGTTATGGCGTTAAGTCCACGGAAATCTATGCAAGGACATAATGATTCATCCTTCTTTTTTACGAAGAAAAACCCTGCTCCAGCGGGAGAGGTAGAAGGTCGAATAAATCCTCGCTGGAGATTCTCTTTGATGTACTCAGATGTGGCTTGAGTTTCAGGTAGCGAAAGTGGATACACACGACCCCTGGGAGGAGTCTTGCTAGGTTGAAGATCAATCGGACAGTCCCATGAACGATGAGGAGGAAGACGTTCAGACTGAATTTTATCAAATACATCGGCAAAAGAAGCATACTGAGGAGGAAGTCCCGGTGAACAAGGTGAAATGGAGGATTGCTGTATCTTGAGAGGAACGACTTGAGAGAGGCAACGATGATGACATTCAGGGCCCCAAGACGTAACTTGAGGAGTGTGCCAGTCAATCTGGGGAGAATGACGTTGAAGCCATGGAAGGCCTAATACAATTGGACTGGTAGTAACAGGAAGAATTAAAAATGAAATTTCTTCCTGGTGTAATACACCAATTTGAAGGGTTACTGGAGACGTACTCTGGGTGATGAGACCATTAATAATGCGTGATCCATCGATAGCATTCACAGTAATAGGTATTTTCAAAGTAATCACTGGTAGGGACCATTGATTCACGAGGGATTTAGAAATAAAATTTCCTGCAGCTCCAAATTAAATAAGTGCTTGGGACATGAAAGATTTGGTAGCAAAGGAAACCGTAACATCAAAAGCACAAACTTTTAATTTCGTAGAACATGGAGAGGACTCCAGGGACCCTAACTTCACCTCTCCAGAACTGGTTAGGGCCTGGCATTTCCCGATTTTTTAGGGCATGAATTGAGCATATGAGTAGAATCAGCACAATAGATACAAAGTCTATTTTTTACTCTACTGTCCGTCTCCTCTGAAGTTAATTTGGAGCGACCTATCTCCATAGGTATCACCGGAGATGAAACTTGGCGAACTTGAGGACTTGAGCGAAGAGGTGCTTTAAATGAAGTTGTTTTTTCAGACTCTCTTTTACGAAATCTCATGTCTACACGATGGCAAAGAGAAATCAAATCTTCTAGAGAAGTAGGTAATTCTTGAGTAGTCAGTGCATCTTTAATTTTATCAGAAAACCCCTGACAGAAGGCGGCAATTAAAGCTTCAGTGTTCCACTGAAGTTCAGAGGCTAATATCCGAAATTGAATGACGTACTGGGCTACAGTACGAGAACCCTGACGTAGACGGAGGATGCTGGATGCAGCGGAAATAACACGACCAGGTTCATCAAATACACTTCGAAACGTGGAAATAAATTTGGCACTATCTTGTAATAATGGATCATTTCTTTCCCACAGAGGGGAAGCCCATGCGAGAGCTTGTCCGGAAAACAAGGAAATGAGATAGGCCACTCTGGAACATTGAGTAGAGAAATTGTGAGGTTGAAGCTCAAAATGAACATTGATTTAGAAAACTCCTGCATGTTTTGGGGTCTCCATCATATTTTGAAGGAGTAGGCAGGTGTAGCGTGGAAGCAGTAGACACCTGGGATGGCACTGGGGAAACGGAGGAAGGCACAGGAGCATCAACAGTAGCTGTGATATTTTGCGCAGACGTTCTTTGGGAGGCTAACGCCTGGCAACATAGCAGCAATTGTTGTTGGCGAACATCCTGTTGTTCACTACGGGTAACCAGATACTGCAGCATCTCTTTAGCTGTAGGTTCCGCACCTGGGTGTCATGGCCTGATCTTACTGTCACGGGCACTAGGAGTCTTTGCCCAGGATATCACCAGATGATGTTCTTACCAGAGTAATATAGCTGGTACTATGGTCCTCTGGTAGCAGGGTGACAACGGAACAGGAGAATCAGCAGATGGTGAGAGAATGCTCAAGGAAAGTCTATAACTAGCAGCAACTGATAATGACTTAGATGTGTGTACACGAGGAACCAGATGGACAAGTAAACGTGAGGAGAGTCAGTGTTCTGCGTACAGCAAGTTGTACCACTGCTATAGTGAGGAGGAATGTCCAGGAGTAGAGAGGAGGTAGTGAAAGTCAGTGGTCTGCGTATAGCAAGTTGTACCACTGTCTATAGTGAAGGAATGGATTCCAGGTGCAAGTAGGTAACGGGGAAGTCAGTGGTCTGCGTACAGCAAGTTGTACCACTGCTTATGTGAGAGGATACTTGAAACTGGTGGCAATGGGAAATAGGAGTCAGTGGTCTGCGTTCAGCAAGTTGTACCACTGCTATATATATGTGAGGAGGGGCACGAGGAGATGAATGGAATACTGAGGATATACGGGGCACACGGAACTTGATCCCACGATGATAACCACAACACAATAATAACTGACAAGCGCTGCTTGAAGTATACAAAGTCACTATAGAGATCCAGGTAATAGGAAACAAAGTCAATAGTAACAATAGCCTCAGTAGATGGAAGACTCCGGAGATGAACACAACACAGTCCAGACGGATATGCGATACAATAGCAAAGTCAATGGAAAGTATGCATACCGCGGTTCAGGAGAGCAGGCTGTCAAGGAGACGTGCAGGGATACCTGAACGGCTGAACGCCGGCAGGAGGAGAGACCACTGGAGGATGGAAGCGGTAATCAGGTTGGTGCAGCGCACGGAAGGTAACCGGTAATCAACGGAGCAATACTCAGGAAGCAGTAGTAAGTAAAACTGGAAACATGATGAACACGGGAGAGTTGAGGCTGTCTGGTATCCGGCAGTAGTAGCGGAGGCAGCGGAGGGAAGGCACGCTGAACACGGGAGAGTAGAGGCGGTCTGGAATCCGGCAGTAGTAGCGAAGGCAGCGGAGAGGAGACACGCTGAACACAGGAGAGTAGAGACGGTCTGGAATCCGGCAGCAGTAGCAGATAGGAATCAGTGGAGAGCTGACACGATGAACACAGGAGAGTTGAGACGGTCTGGAACCCGGCAGTAGTAATGGAGGCAGCGGAGAGCAGACACGCTGAACACAGGAGAGTTGAGGCGGACTGGAATCCGGCAGCAGTAGCAGATAGGAATCAGCTGAGTGCAGACACGATGAACACAGGAGAGTTGAAGTGGTCTGGAAACCACAATCGTAGAAGACAGGAATCAGCTGGAGCTGAATACACGAGGAAACACAGGAACACCTTCAGAGGCTCATGGGGAATGAGACTCCAAGATCAGGCAACTAGGTAAAGATCACAGGTGGTTTAAATAGGGAGGGTTGCCTGATCATCCAATCAATTAAAAGCAACAGGTACTGAAGGTTTCATAAGGGCTGCACATGCGCAGACCCTCAGGATGGCGGACGGCCACGGTTCCTGAACACAGGAGAAATGGCACTCACAGTACGGTGAGTGACATGCCTGCGTACCTTAGTGTGCTGCACGTGCACGGCTCGTGACCGGATTAAGAAAAGAAAGTCTACATGGTGAAGTAATGCAAGGCGATTTATTACAGAATGACAGGATTACACTTGCACCAAGATAACTTGATATTAAGCACGTAGGTGTTCCCAGGTTGTGTCTCCGAACGCGTTTCGTCCTAGAAGGACTTTCTCAAGGAGTTGGTGTTTGAATAATGTAGTGTGGTATATAAGGGGAGGGTCGGGATCTGATTGGATAGGATTCCCGGGAAGTGATTGGGCAGGGTAACCTGGGATTGTTCATGAGTATCAAGCCTTCCAATCGATGGGCTTGTTATCGGGAAGTGTTGGAATTATTATGTGTTGCCATTGTATATTGATAAGGAGCGGTGCTAGTGTCACAGATGCATCAAAACTTGAAGGCATAAGTATGATGACATAAATCGTTAGAATACATTAAAAAACATTATAAAAGTAGCATATGACACTAATAGTATTAGTGTTTCTTGATACATAAATACATTCAATGTGGAATTCCCTCAGTTGTAGCATATGTGATGTGGTCCAATGTGTACTCGGTGGAGAGGATATCTTTATGGCTAATGAAATGTGAATGGGGGAAAGGGGGGGGGGGAAGGAGACGCAGGCTTTATTTGGATATTTGTACCGGTAGTCATGTTGAAAATATATGTCTATAGCGAATGTGCATGATATGTTGATGTCCATAGTTGTTTCGGGGTTGAAAATTAATAATATACATACTTATAGTGGAGTTAGAGTAGAAGTGGTTTGAGGTCAAAATCAATATTGAGACCTCTGGGGTTGAGAGTATTCAGATTATAAATCCAGGCGGCTTCTTCTTTATTTATTTGTTTCAAAACGTCTCCACCTCTTCAATTTCTTTTAACTTGTTTAATAGCCATGAATTTGAGACCTTCTGGATTAGAATTATGTACTTTGTGGAAGTGTTCCGGAACACTATGGAGTAAAAACCCCTTCTTGATATTGCATATGTGCTCGCTAACTCTGACTTTAAGTGTTCTTACTGTCCTTCCCATGTATTGTAAATTACATGTGCATTCCAGTAAGTAGATTACGTGGGTGCTGTTACAGGTTATGAAATCCCTGATGGGGAACTCCTGTTTGGTCACTTGCGATTGAAATCTGGTGATAGGTTTAGTGGATCTGATATGCATGTTTCTGAGCGCAACTCGCGCTCTGTATTCTACAAACCTATTTAAGCTATGCATGCGCCCAAATTTATCAAGCCATAGCTCTCAAGATCCATGGCCTATAGAATTTGGCTGTAGTACATAGGCACTGCATGTACCTACGTACCTCTCAGCGCCTGCTCAGCTAACAGATTGGGCGGCATTACAGCCACCTGACCTGCCTGCTCTAATTCAGTGTAAAAATATAATTTCTTTAAAAAAAAGTGTGGGGTTTCCCCCTCCTAATGCTATTAACGCTAGTGCTTCGAGCCTAGTGCTGGTTTTCTGCGTAATCAGTGGGGAAGAATGTGTAGGACATCCTCAATTTCACAGAAACCAGCACTAGGCCAACCAGGCGGGGTTGTTGACAGTACAGCAAGGGGACATGTGGGAGGGGGTCCCCTTGCCATAATGACAAACCAACCCCAGGCTGTTTAGCATAGGGCTAGATTCCCTAGGGAGTGGAATCTGCAAAAAATTGGAGCCCCGTGCTGAAAACACTAGTGCTCTTCCGACACCCCTGTAGGGGACTGAAACATATTTTTACATTGTGGATCCACAAGTCCGAGGCAGCCTGGACTGCCATTAACAGTGTGGGCATGCTGGTGCTTGTAGAAGTACAAGTATCGGTATACCTATGGTAGCCAGGGCACGCTGACACTTGGAGACCCACAAGTGCCACCATGTCCTGACACTACTTTAATAAAAATAATAAATCCCCTAAAATATATGACACAACCCTCGTTATATCCATATATATTGATTAAAAATAATAAAGCCCCATATACTTACCATCTGATATCTTCATCTGTAAGGAATCCAATCTTGTAAGCTTTTAGTCTATTAGACCTGGAAAAAACAATTCCAAAGGTCCTGTTACTTTCCAAAAAAATAACATTTCAGGTCCTGGAGTAGTCCAACCAAAAAAGAAAACCCCCCAAAAATATTCAAATGTGCTTGGAAACAATCTTTTTTCTTCAGTTAAAATGACCCCATAATATTCCAGCAGGATCCGGCTTGGCATAACAAGACACCCTTAACAACGACTGCACTATGCTCTTCTATGAAAGACCATCCTCCACAGAATGAAATATAAACAGACGCAAGGTCTATTTGTACTGTAGGGTGTTTTTCCACACCGTCATGCACCAGTATCATATGTGTCAGGTTTAGATGTGCCAGGATTATATTATAAGTGTAAAAATACTGTATTTACATACATATGCTGAACTCCAAAGATTTGTTGCATTACTAGCATATGTTCCATGTTTAAAGCAGTCATATGTCAGATATGCTTACATCTAATTTGAACCTATATGTACAGGTGCTCACAGAAGTATGATTATTCCCAAATGTATAGTACAGCATATGCTGCATTTCTGATAACACAGCTCACTATTAAGAAAGCATCCCTATGGCATAATGTACATAAATAAGGCAATGTTAGATTGTGGAAGCACTGCCACATCCCCATTAAGAACTGTTTGGTTTTATTTGGAACACGATTATTACTACCTTATTATGCATGTATTGATTTTCTATGGATTGGCCATTGACAATGTTATTTGTCTGCCCCATTTGTAACTAATAGACACCCTCATTATTAGCACCTCATTACTTATATTTATATACTAATGTCACTGAAACAATAATACCTTATAAAAATCACAGTGTTTACTAGAAACATAGAATTTGATGGCAGATAAGTATCGTTTGGCCCATCTAGTCTGCCCATTTTTTTTATTAACCTATGGTAACCTCAATCCCTATTTGACCCCTTATTCTTTACAAGGATATTCTTATGTCTATCATCATCATCATCATCATCACCATTTATTTATGTATCCAAAGCATGTTTCCACCACCTCTGATGGGAGGCTATTCCACTTATCCACTACCCTTTCTGTGAAGTACCTTTTCCTCAAATTTCCTCTGAACCTACTTCCCTCCAGATTCAGTGCATGTCCTTGTGTACTAGTACTTCTCTTTCTTTGAAGAATGTTTCCCTCCTGTACCTTGTTAAACTCTTGATATATTTGAAAGTTTCTATCATGTCCCCCCTTTTCCTTCTCTGCTCCAGATTATACATATTGAGATTTTTTTAGTCTTTACATGCAAGTTTTGTGCTGCAGGCTATACACCATTTATTTGCCCTTCTTTGTACAGTTTCTAATGTATTTATTTCCTTCTGGAGATACGGCCTCCAGAATTTAACACAGTATTCTGGTTGAGGCCATACCGATGATCTATACAGTGGCATTATTACTTTTTTCTTTCTGCTGCTGATTTCTCTGTATTTAAGTCACCTGAAATAGTGACTTCTTGATACCTTTCCTCCTCAGTAGTTTTCAATATAGTGCTATTAATATTATATTTAGCCTTTGAGTTTTTGAGACCCAAGTGCATAATTTAGCATTTTTTGGCATTAAACTGTAGTTTACACTCTATTCACCATTCCTCTAGTCTACCTAGATCATCAATCATTTGTTTTACCAGTCTTGGTGTGTCTACCCTGTTGCATATCTTCGTGTCATCTGCAAAACATATACTTTCCCTTCAATACCATTTGCAATGACTCCAATAAAGATATTAAAAAGCACTGGTCCAAGTACAGAACCTTGGGATACTCCACTGGTAACCTTTCCCTCCTGTGAATGTACTCCATTTGTTATAACTAGAGATGTGCACCGGCGACTTTTGGTGTCTCGTGTTTTGTGTTTTGGATTCGGATTTCCGCGATGTTTTGGGTTCGGATTTGTTTCGCAAAACACCTGCCGAAAGGTTTTGGTTCGGATTTAAGGTTTTGGATTCGGATTTTTTCTGAAAAAAACATAAAAAGTTCAAAAATCAAGTTTTTGGGCTTATTTTCACTCCTACGCTATTATTAACCTCAATAACATTCAATAACAAGAATTTCCACTAATTTACCGTGCATTCTGAACACCTCACAATATAGTTATTAGTCCAAAACGTTGCAACGAGGTATCTTTCTGGACTGCATAGTGGAGTGGTCCCCACAATATAAATTAAAAACCCTGAACTTGTATGATTCGCACCAATAATGTACCTGGACTGCGTAGAGGAGTGGGTCACCACAATATAAATTAAAAACCCTGAACTTGTATGATTCGCACCAATAATGTACCTGGACTGTGTAGAGGAGTGGGTCACCACAATATATATAATAAGAAAACCATCAACTGGTATGAATCGCACCGAATAATGTACCTGGACTGCGTAGAGGAGTGGGTCACCACAATATAAATTAAAAACCCTGAACTTGTATGATTCGCACCAATAATGTACCTGGACTGCGTAGAGGAGTGGGTCACCACAATATATATAATAAGAAAACCATCAACTGGTATGAATCGCACCGAATAATGTACCTGGACTGTGTAGAGGAGTGGGTCACCACAATATAAATTAAAAACCCTGAACTTGTATGATTCGCACCAAAAAATGTACCTGGACTGCGTAGAGGAGTTGGTCACCACAATATAATTTAAAAACCCTGAACTTGTATGATTCGCACCAATAAATGTATCTGGACTGCGTAGAGGAGTGGGTCACCACAATATAATTTAAAAACCCTGAACTTGTATGATTCGCACCAATAAATGTATCTGAACTGCGTAGAGGAGTGGGTCACCACAATATAATAAGAAAACCATCAACTGGTCTTAATCGCACCAAAAAATGTACCTGGACTGCGTAGAGGAGTGGGTCACCACATTATAATTTGAAAACCCTGAACTTGTATGACTCGCACCAATAAATGTATCTGGACTGCGTAGAGGAGTGGTCACCAGAATATAATTAATAAAAAAAAACCTCCACGGGTCTAAATTTCCCAAAAAAAAATTCTGGACTGTGTAGTGGGATGGCCCCGGTACTAAATTTGATACCTGGCCCACAATACCTCCTCCAAGTTCCAAGTGTCGTGTTTATAACATATTAACACTACACTAATTCTAGCACGTCAAACCCTCTTGTTTTAAATAATGACAGGGCATTTAACTTTTGATTAAATTTTTGCAATTTGTTGACATTTTCTTTTACTTTTTGAACATGGCAAACGATTGTTGAATGGTCACATAATGCCAAAAAAATAGTTGCAACATGGAATTGTCCTTGGGCCCTCCCACCCACCCTTATGTTGTTGAAATAGGACATGCACACTTTAACAAACCAATCATTTCAGCGACAGGGCCTACCAAACAACTGTGGCTGAAATGATTGGTTTGTTTGGGCCCCCACACCAAAATAACAATTCATCTCTCCCTGTACAAACTAAACAGGCTCTACTGAGGAAAGATGTCGTCCTCATCCTCAACCTCTGATTCCTCTCCCCCTACAGTGTGTACTTCCTCCTCCTCACATTCCTATCAATTCGTCCCCGCTGGACTCCACAACCACAGGTCCCTCTGTACTATCTGGAGGGCAGTGCTGTACTTCATTGAGGAATTGATTATTCATTTTTATAAACATCATTTTTTCAACGTTGTGAGGAAGCAACCTCCTTCGCCGCTCACTGACCAGGTTCCCCGCTGCACTAAAAACTCTTTCCGAGTACACACTGGAGGGGGGACAACTCAGGTAAAATAGAGCCAGTTTGTACAGGGGCTTCCAAACTGCCTTTTTTTCCTGCCAGTAACAATATGGACTGTCTGACATGTCTATTTGGATGGTGTCAGCAAAATAATCCTCCACCATTTTTTCAATTGTGACAGCATCCAATGCAGCGACAGTAGACACGTCTGCAATGGTTGGCAGGTCCTTCAGTACGGACCAGATGTTATCAGCATCCCCGCCAGCGGCTCTTTTAGGAAAACGGAGCTTTTTCCTCGCAGCCATAGATGTGGAAGAAAATGAGGGTGGAGCTGTTGGCATGTCACGGTCTTCTTCAGGAGACAATCACCTGACCAGAAGGTCTTTGCACTGCTGTAGACTTGTGTCCGCCGGAAACAGAGACACAACATACGCTTTAAACCGAGGATCGAGCACGGTGGCCAGAATGTATTCCTCTGACTTTAAAAGAGTGACCACCCTCAGATCCTGGCAAAGCGTACAAAGGGCTTCATCCACAAGAGCTACATGCTTTGTTGGATCGCAATGTTTTACCAGCTCCTCCCTCACTTTCTCCAGCTGCTTCTGCAACAGCCTGATCAGGGGAATGATCTGACTCAAGCTGGCAGTGTCGGAACTGACTTCTCGTGTGGCAAGTTCAAACGGCTGGAGAACCTTGCACAACACGGAAATCAGTCTCCACTGCGCTTGACTCAGGCGCATCCCCACTCCTTTGCCTATGTCGTAGGTGGCTGTGTAGGCCTGAATGGCCTTTTGCTGCTCCTCCATCCTCTGCAGCATATAGAGGGTGGAGTTCCAGCGCATCACAACCTCTTGTTTCAGGTGATGGCAGGGCAGGTTCATGGTTTTTTGATGTGCCTCTAGTCTGCGGTAGGCACTGGCTGAATGCCGAAAGTGTACAGCAATTTTGCGGGCCACCGCAAGCATCTCCTGCACACCCCTGTCACTCTTGAGGTAATGCTGCACCACCAAATTAATGGTGTGTGCAAAACATGGGACGTGCTGGAAATTGCCCATATTTAATGCCCGCACAATGTTACTGGCATTGTCTGACACCACAAATCCCCATGAGAGTCTTAGTGGGGTAAGCCACTGGGAGATAATTTCCCTCAGTTTCTCTAATATGTTGTCAGCGTTGTGCCTCTTATTAAAGCCTGTAATACACAATGTTGCCTGCCTTTGCACGAGCAGCCATTTTGTAGATGCTGCTACTGATGCAGCTGTTGCTGCGGAAGGCGATGCATCTACCCAGTGGGCTGTCACAGTCATATAGTCCTTCGTTTGCCCAGAACCACTTGTCCACATGTCCGTGGTTAAGTGGACAGTGGGTACAACCGCATTTTTCAGATCACTGAGGACACTTGATCGTACTTCTCTGTACATTTTTGCTATCGCCTGCCTAGTGAAGTGGAATCTCGACGGGATTTGGTACCGGGGACACAATACCTCAATCAACCCTCTAAATCCCACTCCACTGATGGCGGACACCGGGCGCACGTCTAACACCAACATTGTAGTTACAGCCGCAGTTATACGCTTTGCAATAGGATGACTACTATCGTATTTTGTGGTCATGGCAAACGACTGTTGGACGGTCAATTGTTTTGTGAAAGACTTAGCGGTCTTACGACTTCCCCTCTGGGAAGATGACCGACTAACAGCAGCAACAGCAGCAGTGGCAGTAGTAGGCGTACCGCTGCAGGATTCCTCGGATGAATCCCGTATTGGAGAGGACTCAGTCTGGCTGCTGACTTGGACTGCAGGACTCAATCTGATGGAGATCGTGGAGGAAGTTGACGAGGAGGGTGTTGCTGGTGTGTATCCAACTGGACCACGGGATTTAGGTGTCCCTGTACCGATGAGGGTCCTAGCCCCAGTTCCTGAACTAACCACTGAACTATTAAGGTTATTCAGGTGACGTATAAGGGAGGATGTCCCTAGGTGGGCAAGATCCTTACCCCTGCTTATTTGAGCTTTACATAAGCTACATATGGCCATACATTGGTTGTCCGGATTTGGATAAAAATAACTCCAGACCGAAGAGGTGCATTTTTTGGTCTTCTGACCAGGCATGACGATGGGCTTTTTCATCCCATGGACATCAGCTGTTTCCCCCCCTGGTGCCTCATTTACAATAACCACATCACCATCCTCATCATCAAGTTCCTCCACAGCGCCAGCTACATCATCAATAGCCTCCTTCCGAGCCACCTCTTCCCGTACAGTGATGGGAAGGTCAGGCTTGACAACCACCAACACCCTTGGACTCGCCTTGGGATTTGTGATAATTTCTCTTTAGAAGGCAGAGTTGTTTGCTGTTTTGTTGCTGACAGCATAACTCTCTTCAATTTTTTGTAGGGGGGGAGGAGGAGGAGGGCTAAGATCCTTGGGTAAAGATGGACCACTAGTCATGAACACGGGCCAGGGCCTAAGCCATTCCTTGCCACTACGTGTCGTAAATGGCATATTGCCAACTTTACGTTTCTCCTCAGATGATTTTAAGTTTCTCTTTTTGCTTTTTTTGAGAACTTGGGCTTTTTGGATTTTAAATGCCCTGTACTAGGAGATTGGGCATCGGGCTTGGAAGACGACGTTGATGGCATTTCTTCGTCTATGTCATGACTAGTGGCAGCAGCTTCAGCATTAGGAGGAAGTGGGTCTGGATTTCTCCCTACTTTATCCTCCAAATTTTTGGTCTCCATTATATGTAGCACAAGATACTGCAGAATGTGTGAATCTGGTAATATTGCAGACAGTACCAATGGACTTATACTGCAGGATTGGTTTTTCAAATTTTGTTGTAATAAAAAAAATTTTTAATTATTTTTTTGTATATTTTTTTATAACTTTTTTTAAATTTTTTAAACACTTGGGAATAATGGGGAAATAACTATGCCCTTAGAAGCACAGGACACAGGACCACTGGACCACTGGACTGAACAGGACACAGCACAGGACCCAGCAGCACCACTGAACTCAAAATTGACAGAGCACAGCACACAGCACCACTGGACTTTTACTGTTGAATGTGTGAACTTGGTAATATTGCAGTACCAATGGGCTTATACTGCAGGATTGTTTTTGCAAATTTTGTTGTAATTAATTTTTTTTTTAATTATTTTTTTGTATTTTTTTTTATAACTTTTTTTTATTTTTTAAAACACTTGGGAATAATGGGGAAATAACTATGCCCTTAGAAGCACAGGACACAGGACCACTGGACCACTGGACTGAACAGGACACAGCACAAGGACCAGCAGCACCACTGAACTCAAAATTGACAGAGCACAGCACACAGCACCACTGAACTTTTACTGTTGAATGTGTGAACTTGGTAATATTGCAGTACCAATGGGCTTATACTGCAGGATTGGTTTTGCAAATTTTGTTGTAATTAATTTTTTTTTTAATTATTTTTTTGTATTTTTTTTTATAACTTTTTTTTATTTTTTATAACACTTGGGAATAATGGGGAAATAACTAAGCCCTTAGAAGCACAGAGCACAGGACACAGCACCACTGGACTGAACAAGACACAGCACAGGACCCAGCAGACCCACTGAACTCAACATTGACAGAGCACAGCACACAGCACCACTGGACTGATACTGCAGAACACAGCACAGCACAGCTCAGAACTAAACAGCACAGCACAGAACTAAACAGCGCAGCACGAGATCTACCAGGACAGAGGACCACCTAACACACCCTCCCTCTACCCTGATCAATGCCCGAGTGAAGATGGCGGCGACTAGCGGGGAATTTATAGGATCCGAGTATCGCGAGATCCGACAGCGGGATTATGACTCACAGCCTCGGTTTTAAGTTTTCACTTGGCGCCAATACCCGGATCTGTCTCGGATCCGACTCGGATCGGAAAGGTTCGGGTGGGCTCGGATTCACAAAATCCGAGTGCGCTCATCTCTAGTTATAACTGTCTGTTTTCTCTCCTGCAACCAAGATCTTATCCATTTTACCATCTTTGAATCCAATCAAAAGTTTTTACTTAATTTGAATAAAACCATTAAAATTATGCTCAATAAAACAACACAATTTTGTTTAGCAAAATATTTTTAAGAAAATTAAAATCCATATTTAGAAATATTTTAAATCATTTTTTCAACTTTTAATTAATGAATAATTTATTTTTTTTCCCAGCAAATTAATGTAATCTATAACATGACCCAGGCATTTTAATTTTATGGCATAGGCCATCCAGGACCTCTGTCTTTGTTTTGAATGCTGGAGTTCCTTGTCAGCAGCACCTGTGAATGAGAAAAAGGAAGAAAACAGTACATACATCACATTGGGGAATTGGTTTCCATTTTTTTTTTAAATATATTTTTATATATGTATATTGCCTGTACTTATTTGGATTATGCAATTGTTGATTGTAGGCTTATGCAACAAAACAATATTTCTACATATTTCTACATTATAGATCAAAAGGCATAAAGTCTGTTCCAGCAAGCAGAATATATGAAACCTCTGTGAATTATACTAATGCACACATTTGTTCTACATGTCTCAGAGTTCACTGTAAATATTTACATTTCTCCTAAGCTTGTTTCTGTGGGAAAATACAGATGTTTTCCAAAAAAGTGGAAACAAGATAATAATATTCAATTAATTCCAACACCTACATGCATTCTGAAGTTACATATACACAAGCAAATGACTTTGCCAACATTAACTCATCTAAGGTCTACATTGTTGTGCATACATAAACATGGTTATCAAAAGTGCATACATAAACATGGTTATCAAATAGAATAAGATGCTGCGTTATTTTACTGTACTGTCATCCAGGTTCACCCTCGATGGTCCAGCCACCTCCACAGCCATTGCCTCATCTGGACTCTCTGTCTCCTGGCCTGCCTCTTATTAAGCCCTCTCTAGCACTTCCTCCTCTGGCACCTCCTCTACTACCTCTTCCTCCTCCTCACCCTCTTGACCACCTCCTCTTCCAAGACCTGGGGGTAAATGTATCAATATGCGGGTTCTTCAACACCCGCGTGTTCAGCCTCTTCCGCGATTAAATTTCATGTGGCGCTGCATTGTAAAGGGTTAACTTCCCTTTACAATGTAGCGCCGCTTGAAATTTAATCGCGGAAGAGGCTAAACACGCGGGTGTTGAAGAACTTGCATATTGATACATTTACCCCCTGGTCTGCTTATCACTGATCTGTAAAACATACAGACAAAACAGGTTATTTTTCATAAATAATTATACATCTTTAATAAACTTATATTTAACAATTTTTTTTAAAGAAAATACATCAATAAATATGGTATTGCTTTACTACACTCTGTTAGCGACTCTCTACTCACCTGCGTCCCGGACGTCTCCATGACTTCCTGTTTTCACCCCGACCATTGCCTAGGCAATGATTGGGACGCTGTAGTAGCTAGTGCCGCGTCCCGGCATTAAGGGCAGCTGGGTGTGTGTGCAAACCTGTTTATTTAATTATATTTATTAACCAGCTCCTCAGGCTGATTACAACTGTTGGCCTCCTCTACAGCCATTGGCCAGTCTCTGTATTTAAGGCGGGAAGAGCTTTGCCTCCCTGCCGGTTATAGCGTTCAGTATCCTATCTGCTTGCCTGCTCCTGTGCTGTTTGCTAAATTTTTGGATTGACTACCATGTTTGACCTTCTGCTTGGAACCTGGATCTTGATTGTTTGCTTGTTGCCCTGACCTTTGCTTTGTTACCCGGACCTCCTTTGATCGCTGGCAGCCTGACTATCTGCCTGTACCTGACCACATATACTGCTTCAGACCCTAGACCTTTGGCTTGATTTTTACTCCACTTGTATCATCTCCCGCTACCTCGGGCAGCAGTACGCTCATACACTTGTACTACTTTGAGTGTAAGTCCTCGGGGCATCTGAGTATAGCCAGCTCTATGGGAAAGGCAGCTGCTATAGGTGAAGACCTCTTCTGTCACATGCCGGTCCCATAGACAGGGTCCAGCGTTGTTACCTACCTCTTGTAAGCGGTGATCAAAGCTACTAAACTTTATTATCAAGACATCATTTGTATTTGGTTCTGCGCATGTGCTACCTGTTACCCTTGCTTATGACCTCTACCTGTTCCCATTGGTTCTAAGCATTTTGGAGCACTATTTAAACCTCCCATGGTTTCCTGTTCTTTGCCTGTTCTTCAAGTTACTCACTCTCAGTAGGATTGGGCTTCTTTTGGTCTGACTCAACTGTTGTCCGCTTGCACGTCTGGAATCAGCTATACACATCACTGCTACTGCCGTTTGTGAACTACCTGTTGCACCTGTACTCATCGCTGCTGCTCGGAATCACCATCTCTCGTTCTGCTAGCTCAATACCTACATTACATCTCCATTGGGACTGCCGAATAACAAACAACTCACTCGTTGGTTTGTATCACCACTATTCCTCCGTTACTTCCTCCGTTATTGAACTGTTATTAATGAACTGCTTGTTACACCTGTACTCATCACTGCTGCTCGGAATCACCGTTTGTGGAACAGCTAGTTCAACATCTCTGCTGTTTCTACATTGGAACTACCGCTATGCCAGTAACTCACTTGCTATTCTGATTCACCATTCACGGATCAGCTAAGTTCTATTACTTTGTTACCTATATATATATTGAACTGCCGCTGTACTAGTAACTCACCTGTTGCTTTGAATCACCATCTATGGATCAGCTAAGTTCTATACCATTACTGCTTCTGTTTGAACTGCCGCTGTGTCAATAGTATGGTGTCAATAGTATGGTGAGAATAACCAGCTCTATGGGAAAGACGACTGCTATAGGTGAAGACCTCTTCTACTGGTTCTACAAGCTCATGATAATACTGTTAGCCGTAACACACTCTTCACATTTTGAATAACATTTTTAATTACATAGCTTAAGAAAACTTTATAAAGAGGTAGCCATGTATGAACTTGCTTACTCCATGCTCCCGATCGCAGCAGCCACTTCTTTACTTCCTGCACAGTGCTGCGATCATGTGACTTTGGGTAGGGAATTTGATACTCCCTGCACTATATAAGATCCACTCTGACACATTATCTTTGTCAGAGCAACATGTTGCAAACCCCTGCTTCTGGCTCCCCCTGCACTTCACTGGTTCTTGGCTCCTAGTGAATTTCTGCTGGTTTGCTTGACTTCATTTCCTGTATTAACTGACTCTTACAATACTAACAACTGTTCCTTGCCTCATGTCCCTGCAATAGGAGTCTATGAGGATCTGATCCACTCATTTTTTTCATCATTGTATGGTGATTTATGGACTACAATTTTTGTATCACTGTTGAACACTTACCATTACATTATTTGTGCATTGTTGATATAATGTTTTCTCTAAACATATTGGGCCCTATTCATTTAGGAAAGTAACGCAAAAAAACTGAATAATTTAGAAACTCAACAAAACCATGATGTTTTGGAGGGAGAAGTAAATTTAAAATGTGAGGACAAATTTATTATTGGGGTAGAGCATGTCCTAGATCAACTTTAAATTTCAGTGTAGAAATAAGCTATCAAGTATTTGTGTGCTACATGAAAAAACAGACAGTCTATATCTTATGTGCAAAATAATAAACTAATTTGCACCCCTTGCATTGTATGGGCAGCACGGTGGCTAAGTGGTTAGCACTTGTGCCTTACAGCGCTGGGGTCATGAGTTCAATTACCGACCATGGCCTTATCTGTGAGGAGTTTGTATGTTCTCCCCGTGTTTGCATGGGTTTCCTCCAGATGCTCCGGCTTCCTCCCACACTCCAAAAACATACTGGTGGGTTAATTGGCTGCTAACAAATTGACCCTAGTGTGTGTGTGTGTGTGTGTGTGTGTGTGTGTGTGTGTTTTAGTAAATTTAGACTGTAAGCCCCAATGGGGCAGGACTGATGTGTGAGTTCTCTGTACAGCGCTGCAGAATTAGTGGTGCTATATAAATAAATGATGATGATGATTGTAACATGGTTTTGTCCAGGACAAAACTTACCCATTTTTCTGCCTTAGTGAATCAGGCCCATTGTCTATTATTTTATATGTATACTATCCATCACTGCCTTTACTGCTGGTTTACCATGTTTGTAGGGGTAAATTTCTCATGCTGAACTATATGAGAGTATTTATAGTTAGTGCTGGCATCATATTTGATGTAATTGTCTTTTTCTCTAATTTTCCTAGATACAATGAAACTTCCCACAAATGGAGAACAGCACGCAGAATGGGAGGGTTAGCCATCGGGAAGGGCGACCTCCTCTCTTTTTGCTGGTTCTGCAGATTCTCCATCAGTGTGCCTCCATACAGCAAGATGGTCGATAAACGAAACAGCTGCGAACTCTGATTGCTACAAGCTTCCAGAAAATTAAGTATCAGTGCATGGTAACTGCTATAGGTGTGGATGGCACAGGTCCTCAATCTGACAGTCGCTGCAGCTACAGGGCCTAGCACCACATTTGGCCCTGGTGAGTCTGTTTCTGATGGAACAGCGGTCTCAATACCTACTTCTTTAGCCCTTAGTGCTCAAACCACATGGAGCCAGATGTGGAAGGCTCCATCTAATACTGGTCCTAGGTGACAGCGACTAAGAAAAAGATTGTTTATCTTTTATTAACACATGAAAAATATTCCTACATAGATTCAGCTGTGTATGTTAATAAATATGGATAATATATTTGCCTGAGTAGAAAAATATGTGCTGCATGGGGAAACGTGTGTTTGAGGGTGTGGGTGACGTGAGTCCATCAACGAATCAGATTATTTTTTGGGAAATTAACATGTGGCAAAACATTTTATGACATTATTTTACAAATTTTTACACAGCACGTATTCTTTGTCCATGTATACATAATTCTGTAAACGTTTAATCCAAAACTGGCTAAATGTTGGACAAGATTCATTATTAGTGTTTCAGAATATGTATTTTTAATTGAAGTATGAGTAGATAACGTAATCTCAGAAGCTCTGTTTTCTTCCAAGGGGGAAGGTTCCAAATATAAATCCTGTGCTTCCTGCATAACAATCTCAACATACTCCTCAGTAGGCACTCCTAATTACAATGTTATGAAAATTGACCCTAATAATTTTGGACACAGCATCCGGCACATATATGAGATCTCAATTTTAAGTTTCACAAATGAACTTAAAATACATGGTGTATCCACAAAGACAATGCAACACAAAGAATGAACAATGAATAAATTGGTATCAGCTGGAAAGGTGACCTGGCATTCATCCAGAATTGATGAGCTAATGTTGTTGGTTGTCATCGTTATCATCATCAGTATGTATTTGTACCTCCTAGCAGTCGCAAGAGATACAGTTCCTAACAGGTGTATATGTGTATCTGTTTTGGCCTGCTTCAACTGCATTTATGTGAGCATGCCCTGAAAGTACTAAACCTACGTTAGATTCCCTCTCCCATTCCACGTTTCCAAGAGTAAGGAGGCACAAATTTGCATGCGTGTGTGAGCATGCATTCTCTTTTTCAGTATGTGCAATGTTAATTTGTATATTTTATTCAGCACAAATAAGAGTATGTCCCACTCTGCATCAGCCCTATTGTCATTAACTTATAGATATATGTCTCCAGAGCATTAAATAGTATATAAAGGCCTTTTTACTCCTATAAAACTTAAAGAACAATACACACTCTGAATAATCATAAGATCATTTATAAAAAAAACATTTTTGTGGCTTTACTAAAGTGTTCTCTTTTTATACAGCTATAATCACCCATACTGACACGCAGGGCAGCTGCCTAGGATGTCACCATTGAGGCAACTATTGAACATTAAAATTTTTAATTCCAAGTTAGCAGAGGTCGCAGTGAGTAATTAAAGTAACTTCAAAAGTCACCAGCCAATGCAAACCTTTGTTAGTTTCCCAGCCGTCCAATCAACTAGGAAAGGCAGCAGCACCCTTCCCAACCACATGCTCTGGGAGGAAGTGAAAAATGCGCTCTATAGTGGTAGTCAGACATGCACTCTCTCCTCTGCTAACATCCGTATGGAAGATAGTAAATGTGAGGTTGGGGGAAGGAGGACTCTTATTAAATGCCGGTGCTATTGATTTAATGTTCGGGCTCATTGGGGAATGGGAAGCCCAGAAAGTTCACTCATTGCCAAACTTTCCATATGTCATGTCCTTATCCATCTTCCAAAGAGAACCCCAACAATCCAGGATCCAGACAGGCATATATTGGGTTTAAGACACCAGCAACAGCACATAGAAAAAACTTCAAGAGCAGTGTATGTATATATATATATATATATATATATATATATATATATGTATATATATACATATATATATATATATATATATATATATATATATATATATATACATATATGTATATATATATATATATATATATATATATATTCTCATATATATATATATATATATATATATATATATATATATATATATATGTGTGTATTAGTTGTTGAAGTTGATGTGTTGGATGCAGGAAACATGGGTAAGTGTAAGGATCTGAGCAACTTTAACAAGAACCATATTGAGATGACTAGAAGACAGAACTTCTCCAAAATAAGAGGTTTTGTGGGGTATTCCCAGTATGCAATGATTAGGACAACCTATGGACTGTGGACAGAGTTATGGACACCCAAGGCTCATTGATGTGTGTGAGGAGCAAAGGCTAGCCCATCTGGTGAAATTTCACAGAAGAGCTACTGTCACATAAATTGCTGAAAAAGTTAATGCTGTCTCTGATAGAAAGGTGTCAGAACATACAATACAACTTGCGGTGTATGGAGCTGAGTGCCTATGCTGTCTCCTGTCTACTGCTGAATACGCCTCCAATGAGCATGTGACCTAGACTGAACTAGACATGAAGAAGGTGACCTGGGCTCATAAATCATGCTGTCACTTACATCATGTGGATAGCTGGTTATGTGTGCATCATTTACCTGTGGAAGAGATGGCACCAGGATGCACTATGGGAAACAGGTAAACCGACTGAAGCAGGATGATGCTCTGGGAAATGTTCTGCTGGGAAACCTTGAGTCCCTGCATTTATGTGGATACTACTTTGACACATACCACTTACCTAAACATTGTTGCAGACCAAGTATACCTCTGGTAACAGTATTCCTTAAAGGCAGTTGCCTTTTTCAGCAGAATAATACTCCTTGCCACACTGCCAAAATTGTTCAGGAATGGTTTGAGGAACATAACAAAGAGTTTAAGGTGCTGATTTGGCCTCCAAATCCCCAGATCCCAATTCAATTGAGCATCTGTGTAGATGTGCTGGAAAAACAAGTCAGAGCCATGGAGGCCCCACCTTGCAACTTACAGAACTTAAACGTTCTGCTGTTAATGTCTTGGTACCAGATACCACAGGACACTTTCAGATGTCTTGTAGAGACCATATCTTGATGGGTCAGAGCTTTTTTGGCAGACCTCCGGGGAACTACACAATTTTAGGCAGGGGATTTAAATGTTCTGGCTGATCGGTGTATATATACATATATCACACTGTTCCTCTCCTCCATCACACTGCTTCCCTCCATCATCACACTGCTCCCCCTTCATAACACTGTGTCCATTAATCAAACTATTCCCAACTCATCATACATTTACTCCTTTCTTCACACTGCTGTCCCCTTCATAACAATGTTCTCCAACATTTGTTTCTTACCTTCCTATGATCATCTTATCTTCTTTCTTCTTTTCTCCTTGCACGACTGCTCACTAACAGCGTTGGGATGTGATGGCATCACACCTTACAGTGCATGAGAAGGAGGGAAGAGAGAGCAGGGTGTCAGAAAACACAGCTCCCATGGATGAAGTAGGGAGAGTGAGACACTTTCTAACCACCAGGTCAGGGTGTACCTCAAGCTACCCATGCTTCCTAATTAATGGCCTAGGTGCTGAACGACAGTGCATTGCGCAGGACAACCCCTAGCTCTCAGCTTGCTGCACTTCTGCATATTTTAATCATGCCTGAAGCCTGCACTGGTGCCCCTGTAGGACATGTTAAGTATATAATGACATGGCCATGTCCCCATGTAATATGACTATGTTCCCTTCTTATTAACACAAAATACTTTCCCACTGTGCCATTTAGAATTTAAATTGGGGGCATGACTAAATAGCAATGTTAAAATTGTAATCGCTGTCAACACACTTCAATTTAAGGCTAGCAAAATAGTATAAAGGCATAATATCAGTGGCTTTACTAATGATTTTTTTTTTATATATATATATATATATATATATTAGACCTGCTGCAAAAGCCTGAAATAAGTTTAAATAAAATAAACCCTCACAGCAAATCCCCTTGAAAAATTGACATAGCTATTATAGGATGCGGTAGAGTCTGGGGTGTATTAACACTAACTTAAGAGGTTGCCATTATCTCCACTCTTAGCATTCTTTTTACCCCCTCTTCTGCTAGTGTATAAATGAATTAGATCAAAATATAATCAAAACATCTAAACCAGTATATATTTAAAAGTAGTATAATATATTGTTTAGACTGTATTATAAAAAAAGGTATAGGACACATACATTTTTTTGAAAGTACAATTTGTATTGTAGTTTATAATGACAAGAGTTTGAAATACGCATTATTAAGTTTCTAGAAGTTTAAATGAATACTTTTTTAACTAAATGCAAGTAATCATGCTCTTTAAATGCAAAAAAAGAAATGTTCACTTATGTTCAGACATTATCTTTGATATTAATTTAATTTATGTGCTTTGTTTCATTGTCCACCCACACAATATTATCTTGCATAACATGACTTTTAAATCAAAATATAACGAGTTAGAATTCAATACATTATAAGACACACATTGTCAAGATAATAAGAAAAATGTTTCTCACTGTACACAAGTAAACATAGGTTAATTATTGTGGCAAGCTTCATTAGTTCAATCACAATAATTAAAGAAGTCAGAATCTACTTTCCATTAGCAAACATTTAGAAGATATATTTTCTACTGGCATAGTCTACACTTATGTTTTAGAACAGAATTACAAGTCTTTGCAGTGGAAATTACTTCATAGTAGGTTTTTTCAAACCATAAGTCTTCACTGAACAGTCCCTGTTCTGCCCAAAATGGCACTATTTCAGGTTTAAAATGTTGTGTCTTAGGGAACTATAAGGACCTCTTTAAGGCTTTAGTTAGGGCCACCTAATGTAGAAAATCTAAAGTAAGTGTATACCAATACAGTTGTGGTCGAGTCAAGTTCTGTGCTTATCGTAAGGTCATTGGTTTGCAGCTTATCTTTTGCACCCACTACAGGTCACGGTTAAATGCCAGCTGATAGTGATGACTGACATGATATAGTCTTTGAATTAGCAGTCACAGAACAACTGTATGTAGCTAAGATATATTCTAAAAATATGTTGTATGTACAGCACATATTGAATTCTTCCTTATTTATGTATTTAATATATTATTTATGTAAAAATATAAATTATTATACTGTCGACAATTGTTATTTTAAATGTTATTGAAATAACATTTAAATGCATTCTGATTTGAACTTTGTTTGTACTTACGCATGTGCATAAACCACAGTCTGTTCTTTGTGTCTATGTACAGCAAACAGTGTTTAAACATAGCATACTTCCTCCCAGATTCAAATAATCAAAACAAATCTTGAGACACACTTTAACTTGAATATTCCCATAAGTATGCTCAAGTTGCATGCTCTTTTTAAGCAAGCAAACAACTGCATGCAAGTTGCATTTGTCACAAATTCGGGTTTGGGAGATCAGGGTCAGGACCCTTGGGCTTGGCTTGCTTAGTAGATGAAAAGTTGAAACTGGAAGACTTGAGGAAGCTCGTGCTCATCTGGGCAAGAGTGGCATGGCTTCTGTGGGTACTGGTGGCTGAAGGTACGAAACTCAGAACTGAAATCTGAACCAGAGAACTCAGAACTGGAATCGGCAGCAGCAAACCCAGGACTGGAACCAGACACGAGACATTCAGGACTGAGACCTGAACACAGGCACACAGTGCTGGAACCTACTACAGGGAACTCGGAGCTGGAATGAATCATGGAAGACTGAGAACTGACACTTGGTAAAGCAATCAATGGGAGACTGAACACGCAGTGAAGTGTGTGAGATAGATGTAGAAGAAGGATGCTGTGGACAGGACCCGAGGAGTCAGGTTTAGAGCACTTGGTATTGCTGGTAGGTGATACTGCAATAAGGGAACTGAGCAATTGGTAATGCTGGTAGGATATACTGAAGTCAAAAACAGTATCAGAGTCAGGTGACCTTCACCTTATGGATGAGAGTTGTTCTGGCAATGTGCAACCGGCAGTTCCTGGTTTAAGTAGGGCACCTTCTGCACTGATAGGCTCACTGAATCATGTGACTGGAGTTGCTGGAGACTGGTTTGTCAGAATGGATAATGTAATTCAATCTAAGATGGCTGCACCGATAAAGCAGAACAGCAGGGAGTGTTTGTTTACAGATAGTAACACAGGACTCAGGAGTACCATAGACAGCCATAAGAGACATGAATTGTCATGAGGTGACATCACCGGACCTGCAGTTGGGGTTAAGACCCTGATGTATGACAGCTTTCCAACAGGAGGCAGGCCCATAGTCTTCAATTAATAACCAACAACTCCCAAACAATGTTGTTCTAATTCTCTATTATGCTATTATGGTATTTCCATTCTATGAACACCTCTTTATATCATTTGCTCTCCCAAGATGCTTACCTCTATACCTTCTGCTACCTAACTCATTAGTTATGACATCTCTGGGTCCATAAAGCTTTACAAATTCCCCACACTGCTAATATTGTCAGTCTCAAATTCTGTTTTTTTCACTAATTGTCATAATTCCCTTTCTCTAAAATCCAAATACCTCTGCTGCTGTACCAGACACCCACTCAGCAGTATCGGCAGTCAAAAATGGTGTTCCTCGTGACAGCTGTGCTGCATAGCCTGGCCCCAACTGGGGAGATTCGGTGTGATATTTAAGCAAAGGCAGCGTTCTCTGACCCTAGCATGCACTCTTTGGGAGGGGGCCAATGCAAAAGGTTGGCTAGTTCTGCCTGGCTTCACAGCTGGAGATTTAAAACCCTGCTCTTAAGGAAGTGGTAAACATCTAACCTATTTCTACTATATTCTTTTATACTGCAATTTGCTAATTACTGCTCTTTTCTTCTCTAAACTTAGACCACTTTGCAAGCTCTTTCATTACCTTTTGTTGCCTCTTGGCATTACTTCTCATTTTGCCAGCTACTACTAGTCTCCATACACCTCCGCTACCTGGCATGCTTCTTAAATAATTTACTACTCTGATCCCAAGTCATGGGGCACCCAAGTATCTGTGAGAATGTCACATGCTCACTAGGAAAATAATGGATGAATACCTATGAATGCCGCCATGTTCACTAGGGACTTCCTGCAAGGAGGTTTTGTTTTCAATACATGAGATGTGCAGATCGCAGCCTCTATGTCAGTCGCTAGTGAGGCAGCTGGAACACCAGTAGAGAGTAGTCAAGATAAATGATGTCAGAACTGGGAGACCTAAACAGAACCAGGATCGTGAGGCAGAAGGGTAGTCTGGGATATGGAAGAGTCAGATCCAAGATATCAAGCATGAATGGAACCAGAAGGACCAGAACAATAGCACATTGGAACAGAATTAGACTAAATGTGTTGCCCAGTAATCTGGCACTGGAGAGGTACCAGAGTCTGCCTTATATTGGCAGTCCAAGAAGCTTTCAGTTGGCCAGTGACGTCAGAAGGTGGCTGACCGTCAATAAAATGTCTAAAATTGCATGGTACCCGATCGGCCTAACAACTCACCTCAAGTTTTATATAAATATTTTGCTGAGTTTTATTCATTTACTTCTCGGAGATATTACTGGAGAAGTGCCTGTTTATCACAATTTGACACATAGAATAATTATCACCATTCTCCTCCTATCACATCACTTCCAGTGAAGTTTCACCTACTTTGAACTATACATTGGTATAGTTAAAGTTAGACATTTGCTGGATAGACAGAATACTAAGCAGATATTTGGCTGGACTTGACCTCAACAAAATATATAAGTCCAATTTGTTTTTAATATTTACACGCAATTTTATTGTTATATTGATATGCATGATTCAGGAGTACAAGCAATGTATAAGATTCATACAATATATGATATTTATGTGTTTTTGTAAATTTTGATTTAAATAGATATGAGTATTGTGTATGATTGTATAATTGAATTGATATATGTCAGGCAGTCTATTTTAATAATTTCCTTGGTACATTAATTAGTTGTCATTGTATATAATGAGGATATAGAATTATCACTTAAACTTCATAGTATTTACATTACAACAGCACCTTGGAGTGAGTATATAATCAAATAATAATAGTCAATGATCGCCTAACTATTATTCTTATAAAATTGCATCCTGTTGTTTGCTTCATGCACAGACCAGCTGATGGGACACCCAGAAGTAGCGTCCCATTGCTAGGCAACTGGCACACACAGCCGGCACCCAGAGAAGATGTACATTGCTGCGGTGCAATATGTAAGCAGGGACTGAAACTGGCAGTACCCCCTCTCTTAAAAACATGTCTAAGACTAACCAAGCTTCTCTGAGGAAAATGTTTCTTGAATTTGGCAAAATGTGGGGCATGAACCTCTTCTGCATTGAAACACAATCTTTCTTCTGGACTGTAGCCCTTCAGTCGAATAAATACTGCAGTTTACCTTTAAAAATTCTGCAATCTAAGAGTTCCTTGACCTCAAACTTCTCTCCAAACTGGATTTTTGACAGGAGATGGATGAGAAGGAACTTTAAAGAATTTGTTCAGAACTCGAGGTTTCAACAGACAAATGTGGAATTCGTCATGGATTCTAAGTGAAGAGGGTAATTGTAGTTTAAAAGTCACTGGATTTATTACTTGTAACATGCTGAAGGGACCAATATAACAAAATGCCAACTTCATGGAGAGGGTGAGGTTTAATTTTGTTCATGGGCAACCAAACCCTGTCACCTACTTGTAGAACTGGAACTAGTCATCATCTTTGAACAACAGACTTTTTGTAGCAAAGAGAGGTCTCCAAACAATTTTTCCTTGGTTTGGGACCATGCAAGAGAGAAATCTCAAACCAAGGTTTCCACAGCAGAAACAATAGAGTTCTTGATGGGTGAAAATTAAGGCAATTTGGTTCTTTCATTTAATATTTTTGGTACCCATAACAAAGACAATAAAAAAAAGGAACAGAACCAGAAGATAAATATTGATGATTACTGTGGGCATTTTCTGCCCATAAAAGTAAGTCACTCTAATTGTCTTGATTTTCATTATATTCTTCAGTATATTTTAAGTGCAAATTGATAGGAACAGTTCCACATCGTGATTCACCCTTTCTGTCTACCCATTAGTCTGAGAATGATTTCCAGAAGAAAAGTTGTAATTAATTCCAAATTCTTAGCAAAATAAACCCTCTAAAATCTGGAGATGAACTGAATTCCCTAGTGTGAAATGGTCCTTGAATGAGAAAAAATTCTTTAATAAATGTAAAATTGTACAAAATGTCTCATTTTGGTGAAACGGTCCACTGTCACAGAGAAAGTGTTAAAATCTTTACTATTGAGTTTGTCTGTAATGAAGTCCATAGAGATGTTGGTTTTGTCAGAGACCATGGTTTGTTGGGAATGGGTAATGGTTGATGGTGGCCAAAAGGAGCTTGCCTGGAAACCTTATGCCAAGCATATATATTACAAGATTGAATATAGTGTTGGACATCTTGATGAAACATAAGGCAGCAGTAATATGTAGAAATCAGAGAGAAGGTCTTTTTGACTCCTGTATGGCCTACTAGTCTAGAGCCATGAACCCAAATAAGTGAAATGGAATTTAGCATCCAGGAAGGAATGACCAACTGGCAAAGTTTTCGAACTCGTACTGGTTAGTGCTAGGATGCTGGCTGGATCCAGAATTGATTTAGGGTCTGTGGATGTCTGAAGATCCAAAATGTCAAAGGATCGAGAGAAAGCGTCAGCTCTCCGATTCTTAGCACCTGCTCTGTAGGTCTGAATTAGAGTAAAATGTATGAAAAATAATGACCATCTAGCCTGCCATGGGTAAAGACAGTGAGCAGTTTGGAGGTAAGTTTGATTCTTATTATTGGTAAATACTGTGATAAGATGGACAGTCCCCTTAAGAAGATGATGCCAATCATCTAGTTCTACTTTGATTGCTAACAGCTCTTTATCCTCTATTCCTTAGTTCGTCTCAGTAGAAAAATTCTCTGAGAAAAGCCCACATGGATCGAATTTCCCAGAGGTATTCTTTTGAGACAGGACTGCACCAACCCCTACAGCGTATCCATCAAATTCCAAAGGAATGTCTTGGTGAGGTTCGATTGAGCGATTACTCATAGAGAAGAGAAAGTCCTTTCTAGGGCGTGAAATGCTGAGATTGCTCCAGGTGGCCAAGTCGATAACCATAAAGAAATCTTTGATGACTGGACGGTAGTAATTTGCAAATCCCACACACCGTTGAATAACATTAAGACCTGAAGGTAGAGGCCACTTAAGGGCGGAAACCACTTTCTCCAGATCTATATGTAGACCCTGACTGGATACAATATATCCAAGAAATGGAAGTCAAAATGTTATTCAAATAGATGACTACTGAGTGTTACCAGTGGTCCCAGAAATTCAATTTCACAAATCCTTGGAAAACTGCCAAAGCGTTACTGAAACCAATCGGCATCACCAGGTAATCATAATGACCATCTTGTGTGTTGAAGGCAGTCTTCAATTCATCCCCCTGACAGATTCTGATGAGAATGTAAGAACCTAATAAATTTAGTTTAGAAAGGAACTTGGCCCCGGGGATGTGCTCAATAAGTTTAGTTATAAGAAGCAATGGCTAATGATTCTTTACAGTTATGGCAATGAGCCAACAATTGTGTATACATGGTCTTGCTGAAAGTCTCAATAAAAGTCTTTGAACTTTGTTAAATAGATTCACTACATTCCCATAGGTGGGGATGACCAAGCAACAGCCTAGGCAGACAGGAAATAAATTATATAGTTTATGTTCACTCTTTCAGATGAAAAATTCCCTTGGAAAAGTTCAAGCTGAATTCAACATTGAATTGCAGTTGAGAAATCCCCTGCATTTTTTCACCATCAAACTTGTCCTGAGTGGGAATGCACAAATTGGAGGCAGTAGGTACCACAATGGTGGGTACAGTAGCAGGAGATGCTTGTACTTCCAGAGTCAGAGAATCCTGAATAGTATCCTTACAGGCATTGAAGAATCTGGACCTAATTCAATAATTGTTAATCCACCCATAGACCTTGAAGTAACTCATGAGCAAATGGTTCTTCAGCACAATTTATATTGTTTGGCCAGAGTATTCTGCCACAGGCTCACTAAGAAAAAATGGGCAAATTCCTTCCAGCAGTTAACGCTACTGACACAAGAGGTGCAGAGTCTAACAACACCCCCCCTCCTGCATTGTTCACTGGGAACCCCTGCAATGAGTTTTGGTCTTCAATGCATGAGACCTGCTGGTTGCGGCATCTATTCCAGGCTCTAGCAAAGCAGCTGAAACACAACTGGTCAAGATAGCTGATATCAGAATCAGGAAATCCAAACAGAACCGGAATTGATAGGTAGAAGGCTAGTCTGGAATTCCAAAGTCAGAATCGGAAGATCAGAAAAAAAATCTGAATTATGAGGCAGAAGGGTAGTCTGGGATATGCAGATCTCAGAATCTGGATATCAATGATGATTGGAACCAAGAAGGACTAAAACAAAAGCACACTGGAACAGAAGCAAACTCAAGGTGTGACCAGATACTCTAGCACAGTAGTGGTACCAGAGTCTTCCTTATAAAGGCAGTCCAATAAGATTTCAGGCAGTAAGTGACATTACCAGAAGACTGACCGCCATTAGTAAAGCCTAAAATCATGTCCTGTTGCTTACCTATAGGCACTCATGTGCAGACCGGCCAATGGGGAACCCAGAGGTCCTCTTTATTGCTTTGTTTTAAGAATGTATCCATAGTCAGTGATAGCTAGCACACTGAGTACTTATGTTTCTGAGGCTGTGTTTTGTGTTGCATGTATTCTAAGTTATGTTCAGTTTTAAATCTAGGGAATAGATAAACCTGACACACAAATATAGCTTTTATCATGATCAACTTGAAAACTTATACAGATCTAATTTGTACACAAAGATAACCTTCCTAAAAGCTTTATCTTCAATATACCTATAAGTCATATTGGATGTAACCAGTGGTAAGATTCAAATAAATTAACAACGGTTCTCTGCCCTAATGACCGTTTTAAGTATACAAAAAGATGTACCGAAAGGTAGTTTAAAATTTCATGCATTTAATACTCAAATAAGAACAATAAAAGAGGTACACAAAACTAGATTATGTTATAAGGAAGAGCTTTAAAATACTAATGAAAAAATATTAAATAATACCTGACAAAAAACTGTCATCTAAGATATTTCCATATTGCTTCTTGATTGACGTCCTCACTTGCAATTTTCTTTGCTTTTATCCGAGCATCATCGGCTGTGTGATTTATCCTTAACCATCCTTTCACTGTAGTTGTAGGATCCCATACCTTTAGTGGTAGGCCGATTAGACTAATAGTCATTGTGTTTGATATATTAGAAACAGTCAGGCGACTTCTCTTCTCTGAAGATATAATGTTCATCTTTGAAAAACCCCTTTCTGCTTCTGCTGAACTTACACCAATTGTTCTGACAATATTTTTAGCTCTTTGAACACTTTCAGGAATTGCATAGTTCTGGGAATTTGTTAAAAAGTTTTCCACAAAATCTCGATAATCATTAATATAAATTTGGTATTTAAAAATGTCATTAAATACAAGCAATTGCTCTTCAACTGTTTTCCATGGAACTAGTACATCTTCAATATTACAGTAATCTGGCTTCAAAAGGTGAGAAATTGTAATGTATTCCTATTTTGAAATTGGTTGCAACTTGCTTTAAAATGTTCACAATCCATTAGTCCTTTTTTCAAATTTGATACAATGTTTTCTAAAAGTCTTTCCCGAGGAAGCCCGACAAATCAATGATTTTCTACAAATTTTATATTTTTATAGGTTTCTGAAGTAATTAATTCATTTTTTTTTCCTGTATGAATCCTTTTCCATTCCAAACATTAGAAATGCTTAAATAGATCTTATCACAAGTTTTTCAGCCATTATTATGTCTATATTTCTTGCTTGCAGTGCATTTGAAAGAAGAGAAATTTTGTTTAAAATATCAAAAATCAATGCCAAATCAATTATAAAATATATTATTTTCCAGACGGGAAGTACTTTTTATTTAAATAACAATAGTGATGTAGTGCTGGATAAGCGCGCCACACAGCTATAGTTTACCTTAAACTACAGGCAGCCCATCTTGGTCCAAAAACTCTACCAATCTTTATAATTTCAATTTCAAGTTGTATGAATATATTGTGGAGAGTTCAATTTGGTTCTTATTGGATTGATGAAAAATAGTATATATTTTATCACCAAATATTTTCAAATGATTTGCTTGCTTTATTTACTTTATTGAGTCATCTAAAATAAGTTGGAAGAGATTGTTTAAACAGTGCCGTTTTATTATGTTTGGAAACTCTTTTGCTATCCCAGTGCTTACTCCAGATTTTCTACCAAGCATAATGTTGGCACTATCGTAGCAAAATCCAATTACATTTTTTTGAAGATAGTTCTTAGTAAGCCCAACATTACTTAAACTTTCCATAACTGAAGAACATATTGTCTCTGTATCTTGTTTTTCCAATTCAACTAGCTCAACGAAAATCGTTGGTGATGTAACTGAATCCTCAATTTTTAAGAAAAGTATAATAACTGGTTTGCAAGATATTGTTGAAGCTTTGTCAACAATCAAACATATTTTCAGATTCTTTTCAGTAATTTTAGTAAATATTTCTTTTTTAATTTCCTTTGCAATGAAATCAATTGCTTTTACAGGGGTTTTACGTGAATGTCATTCAATTTTTATATCTAATCCATTTTTAATTTGCACTTCAATCTCATCTTCTATGTCTGAAAATGGTTTACATCTTTTTGCCAGGCTGTAAACTGTATTAAATACTTTACGAGTAGTACTTAAATATTTTTCATTCATCGAATCTATTACTTTTGTTATTCATCGTATCTATTACTGCAAAAAAAATGTGAGCTATCTTGCTCACATTTTTTGCAGTTCTCTTTACATATGTTATGAGCTTTTGATGAAAAATGTTCTTTTATTTTTTTCCTTAGAGAAGCTTGTTGTACTGCTTTATTTTTCCCTGATGCCTGAATCTGAAAATATTTACATTCTTTTGACACATGAACACTTTTCTCTATTATGAAGTCTTATTTTGCACAATACTTGCAACCCAACTTTTTGTTAGAAATTGCCAGTCTGTCACATTTTTCTTTAAAAGTTATCGTTTTCTATTTCAATAATGGACGTGCTGCTTTCTTGAGGTTGGATTGGTTGTGCTTGTGACTGTTTTGTACCATACAAGGCCAATTCTGATAAAACATATTGCAATTTTGGTTTCTAATTGAAAAAATCTGTCAAACTCTGTAGCCTTTTCATCCTTTTAAGGGCTACTGCCCAAAAAAATAAAAAATGTTTATTTTAAAATATTATAATAATAACATTTATTTATGGACATTCATACCCATTATCGAAGATCACAAGATATTGCGCAAAAAAAAAATGAAAAGTGTATGCATCAATAACTAGGCAAGGACATGTAATAAAGAATGCAAAGTTTTATAACATATCAATACAATCACCAGAGGAAATTATAGAATGAAGAGTAGGCAATAGTTAGAATCTAAAGAAAAGGGAAAAATGTAAAAGACAAGCCAATAGCTGAGACAAGACAAAAATATCTAAAAAAAGAAGCTGGCATTGCTCAAGTAGAAAAAATATCATGACTCAAACTATATGTATAAATTACATCAGTATCACTATTAAGAGATAAGGTATTTCAAGAATAAAGGACAAATATATAAGGGAACAAAAGAATATAAAATCACAGACCATGAAAATAAAATAAAAAAAATAAAAAATAAAAAGTATCAACAATGGAAGTTACATGGCAAGACATACATTGAATCACAATAGGAATTAAATTTAAATATAGGCAATAAAAGAGTACGAATTATTAAGACATTACACAGACAATAGGCAATTAATAAACAACGAATATTATAAAAGCTGCATATTGAAAAATTATTTATCAAGAGAAAGTTATCTAGTCAAACCCAGTTATGCATGTGTGTATAAAATATTTCTTATTTTATGCTGCTAATATCAAGATAATAATAGTAATGAGTCATAATATGCCACACAGTAGTGCCCCCATGTAAAATTATGCCACAGTAATGTCCCCAGTTCATATTATGCCTAATCAATGCCCCAATTCATCACACTGTGCCAATGCTGATTTTGATCCTTTTCACACACTGCCATGCTGCTTTTGCCCCTCTTCACACTGTGCCATGCTGCTTTTGCCCCTCTTCACACTCTGCCATGCTGCTTTTGCCCCTCTTCATATTGTGCCATGCTGCTTTTGCCCCTCTTCACACTCTGCCCTTCTGCTTTTTCCCCTCTTTACACTGTGCCATGCTGCTTTTGCCCCTCTTCAAACTCTGCCATTCTGCTTTTTCCCCTCTTTACACTGTGCCATGCTGCTTTTTCCCCTCTTCACACTGTGATATGCTGCTTTGGCCCCTCTGCACACTCTGTCATGCTGCTTTTGCACCACTCCACACTGTTGCATGCAGCTTTTGCCCCTCTTCACATTTGCCATACTGCTTTTGCCCCTCTTCATATTGTGCCATACTGCTTTTGCCCTTCTTCACACTCTGCCATTCTGCTTTTTCCCCTCTTCACACTGTGCCATGCTGCTTTTGCCCCTCTTCACACTGTGCATTGCTGCTTTGCCCCTCTTCACACTCTGTCATGCTGCTTTTGCCTCTCTTCACACTGTGCAATGCTGCTTTTGCTCCTCTTCAAACTCTGCCATCCTGCTTTTGCCCCTCTACACACGCTGCCATGCTGCTTTTGCCCCTCTTCACACGCTGCCATGCTGCTTTTGCCCCTCTGCACACTCTGTCATGCTGCTTTTGCCTCTCTCCACACTCTGCCATGCTGCTTTGGCCCCTTGCACACTCTGCCATGCTGCTTTGTCCCCTCTTCACATGCTGCAATGTTGCTTTTGCCCCTCTACACTCTCTGTTGTACTGCTTTTGCCCCTCTGCACACTCTGCCATGCTGCTTTTGCCCCTCTTCACACTTTGCCATGCTGTTTTTGCCCCTCTTCACATCTGCCATGCTGTTTTTGCCCATCTTCACACTGTGCCATGCTGATTTTGCCCCTCTGCACACTCTGCCATGCTGCCTTTGCTTCTCTTCCCACTTTGCCATGCTGCTTTTGCCCATCTTCATACTCTGCCATGCTGCTTTTGCCCCTCTTCACACGCTGCCATGCTGCTTTTGCTCCTGTGCACACTCTGTCATGCTGCTTTTGCCTCTCTCCACACTCTGCCATGCTGCTTTGGCCCCTCTTCACACGCTGCCATGTTGCTTTTGCCCCTCTACACTCTCTGTTGTACTGCTTTTGCCCCTTTGCACACTCTGCCATGCTGCTTTTGCCCCTCTGCACACTCTGCCATGCTGCCTTTGCTTCTCTTCCCACTTTGCCATGCTGCTTTTGCCCATCTTCATACTCTGCCATGCTGCTTTTGCCCCTCTTCACACGCTGCCATGCTGCTTTTGCTCCTCTGCACACTCTGTCATGCTGCTTTTGCCTCTCTCCACACTCTGCCATGCTGCTTTGGCCCCTTGCACACTCTGCCATGCTGCTTTGGCCCCTCTTCACACGCTGCCATGTTGCTTTTGCCCCTCTACACTCTCTGTTGTACTGCTTTTGCCCCTCTGCACACTCTGCCATGCTGCTTTTGCCCCTCTGCACACTCTGCTATGCTGCCTTTGCTTCTCTTCCCACTTTGCCATGCTGCTTTTGCCCATCTTCATACTCTACCATGCTGCTTTTGCCCCTCTTCACACGCTGCCATGCTGCTTTTGCTCCTCTGCACACTCTGTCATGCTGCTTTTGCCTCTCTCCACACTCTGCCATGCTGCTTTGGCCCCTTGCACACTCTGCCATGCTGCTTTGGCCCCTCTTCACACGCTGCCATGTTGCTTTTGCCCCTCTACACTCTCTGTTGTACTGCTTTTGCCCCTCTGCACACTCTGCCATGCTGCTTTGGCCCCTCTGCACACTCTGTCATACTGCTTTTGCCCCACTCCACACTGTTATATTTTGCTTTTGCTCCTATTCACATTTGCCATGCTGATTTTGTCCCTCTTCACACTCTACCATTCTGCTTTTGCCTCTCTTCACACTGTGCCATCCTGCTTTTGCCCCTTTTCATATTGTGCCATGCTGCTTTTGCCCCTCTTCACACTCTGCCATACTGCTTTTGCCCCTTTTCATATTGTGCCATGCTGCTTTTGCCCCTCTTCACACTCTGCTATGCTGCTTTTTCCCCTCTTCACACGCTGCAATGCTGCTTTTACCCCTCTTTATATTGTGCCATGCTTCTTTTGCCCCTCTTCAGACTCTGCAATTCTGCTTTTTCCCCTCTTTACACTGTGCCATGCTGCTTTTCCCCCCTCTTCACACTGTGCATTGCTGCTTTTGCCGCTCTTTACACTCTGCCATGCTGCTTTTGCCCCTCTTCACATGCTGTCATGCTGCTTTTCCCCTCTGCACAATGTTGCATGCTGCTTGTGCCCCTCTTCACATTTGCCATTCTGCGTTTGCCCCTCTTCACATCTGCCATGCAGATTTTTCACCTCTTCACAATTTGCCATGCTGCTATTGCCCCTCTTCACACTTTGCTATGCTGCTTTTGCCCCTCTTCACACTCTGCGATGCTGTTTTTGCCCCTCCACACACTCTGTCATGCTGGTTTTGCCTCTCTCCACACTCTGCCATGCTGCTTTGGCCCCTTGCACACTCTGCCATGCTGCTTTGGCCCCTCTTCACACGCTGACATGTTGCTTTTGCCCCTCTACACTCTCTGTTGTACTGCTTTTGCCCCTCTGCACACTCTGCCATGCTGCTTTGGCCCCTCTGCACACTCTGTCATACTGCTTTTGCCCCACTCCACACTGTTATATTTTGCTTTTGCTCCTATTCACATTTGCCATGCTGATTTTGTCCCTCTTCACACTCTACCATTCTGCTTTTGCCTCTCTTCACACTGTGCCATCCTGCTTTTGCCCCTTTTCATATTGTGCCATGCTGCTTTTGCCCCTCTTCACACTCTGCCATACTGCTTTTGCCCCTTTTCATATTGTGCCATGCTGCTTTTGCCCCTCTTCACACTCTGCTATGCTGCTTTTTCCCCTCTTCACACGCTGCAATGCTGCTTTTACCCCTCTTTATATTGTGCCATGCTTCTTTTGCCCCTCTTCAGACTCTGCAATTCTGCTTTTTCCCCTCTTTACACTGTGCCATGCTGCTTTTCCCCCTCTTCACACTGTGCATTGCTGCTTTTGCCGCTCTTTACACTCTGCCATGCTGCTTTTGCCCCTCTTCACATGCTGTCATGCTGCTTTTCCCCTCTGCACAATGTTGCATGCTGCTTGTGCCCCTCTTCACATTTGCCATTCTGCGTTTGCCCCTCTTCACATCTGCCATGCAGATTTTTCACCTCTTCACAATTTGCCATGCTGCTATTGCCCCTCTTCACACTTTGCTATGCTGCTTTTGCCCCTCTTCACACTCTGCGATGCTGTTTTTGCCCCTCCACACACTCTGTCATGCTGGTTTTGCCTCTCTCCACACTCTGCCATGCTGCTTTGGCCCCTTGCACACTCTGCCATGCTGCTTTGGCCCCTCTTCACACGCTGACATGTTGCTTTTGCCCCTCTACACTCTCTGTTGTACTGCTTTTGCCCCTCTGCACACTCTGCCATGCTGCTTTTGCCCCTCTGCACACTCTGCTATGCTGCCTTTGCTTCTCTTCCCACTTTGCCATGCTGCTTTTGCCCATCTTCATACTCTGTCATGCTGCTTTTGCCTCTCTCCACACTCTGCCATGCTGCTTTGGCCCCTTGCACACTCTGCCATGCTGCTTTGGCCCCTCTTCACACGCTGCCATGTTGCTTTTGCCCCTCTACACCCTCTGTTGTACTGCTTTTGCCCCCTTTGCACACTCTGCCATGCTGTTTTTGCCCCTCTGCACACTCTGCCATGCTGCCTTTGCTTCTCTTCCCACTTTGCCATGCTGCTTTTGCCCATTTTCATACTCTGCCATGCTGCTTTTGCCCCTCTTCACACACTGCCATGCTGCTTTTGCTCCTCTGCACACTCTGTCATGCTGCTTTTGCCTATCTCCACACTCTGCCATGCTGCTTTGGCCCCTTGCACACTCTGCCATGCTGCTTTGGCCCCTCTTCACACGCTGCAATGTTGCTTTTGCCCCTCTACACTCTCTGTTGTACTGATTTTGCCCCTCTGCACACTCTGCCATGCTGCTTGTGCCCCTCTTCACACTTTGTCATGCTGCTTTAGCCTCTCTTCAAACTCTGCCATTCTGCTTTTGCCCCTCTTCACACTCTGCCATTCTGCTTTTGCCCCTCTTCACACTCTGCCATTCAACTTTTGTCCCTCTTCACACTGTGCCATGCTGCTTTTGCCCCTCTTCACAAGCTGCCATGCTGCTTTTGCCCCTCTGCACACTCTGTTATGCTGCTTTTGCCCCTCTTCACATTCTGCCATGCTGCTTTTGCCACTCTTCACATTTGCCATGCTGATTTTGCCCCTCTACACACAGTGCCATGCTGCTTTTGCCTCTCTTCACACAGTGTCATGCTGCTTTTGCCCCTCTTCACACTGTGCCATTCTACTTTTGCCCCTTTTCACACTCTGTCATGCTACTTTTGCCCCTCTTCACACGCTGCTTTTGCCCCTCTGCACACTCTATCATGCTGATTTTGTTCCCCCTTGCTTCCGCTCCTTCACTTACTGTTTATATCGGCTTCTTCTTCTCTTTTTTTCTATTTTTGTTTTCTGTCTTCTTGCTTGCAGTCTCCTCTCTGTGCCGCTTCTCATTGAATGTCTGGTGTTAGGATGTCACGCCCGACATTCAGTGCGGATGGAGCAGGGATAAGGAGTGTGGACGGATCAGGGAGGAGGAGTGCAGACGCTGTGAACAGGTGAGTATTTTTATTTTGTTTTTAAATGACCCTGCTCCCCCCAGCAACGAAAAGTGTTGGGTCAGTCTGGAGCCACCGTTTCGCCGAACTGTCCTTAAAAATAGGTATCGGTTCTGGCGAACCGGTTCGAACCGGCTGAATCCCACCACTAAAGAGCTTGTTTGACTTGCATGCCACAACTGTAGTGTATATGAAAAGTCTCTAATAAATCCCTGGGCGCTGGGTGTATGCAATCCAAAGAAATTATTTAACTAATTAAATGGGTTACAAATGAAAGCCCTCTGCAGCCGTAGAAAGGAGTATGCATGTTCTTGTTAAGCAATATGAAAATAAAACCAATAAAATACCGCCCTGATGTGTCTTTAATTCCAATTCCACTAATCATAAATACAGATATAAATCAATTTATAAAATTATATATAACTTTAATAAACTGAAAACAGCATTAATGAATAATATATAACACCAATGAACACAACAATAAATATTCTAAAACAATAAAAAAAATTCTGAAAAAGATTTCCAAAAAAGTGTATGTCTTTATAAGCACTTGATAGGTACTGTTCTCCTTTTGTATAGGTTAAAAAAAATACACAGATTGTAAATATTGTATGGACTCTCATATAGTTGTTAAATAGAACAAAGAGGCTTACTAGAATTCGGCTGACATGCAAACTCAATAACGAAATAGATGCAGCCTCTAAAATATGTAGACTCAGTCTGTTTTAAACAGGATTTTCAATACATGTTCAGTCATACTGCACTCTTTGATCTTATGCAGATTATGATAAACTGATAACATATATTTAGCAAAGGAGTAATGAACCGATACATTTAGCTGTCATGTTCTCTCTGGGGAGGTCTCGCGCAGCTGCTCATGGTCAGTGTGCTTAATTTCCAGAGACAAATGTTGCTTCAAAGGCTTTACTTAGTGTAATTTGCAAATTGTTACAATAAGCAAGGGTAGATGGATTAACGCTCCCTTATTTCTTGGTGTAGGTGTGTAGGTTGCTGCCTGCAGGGGTAGAGCTAAAGGGAAGTTCCAACCCTTGGATGGAGAATGTGTAGAAATAGATAAAGAACCCCTAGGCGCAAAGGAGAGGACAGACCATAATGTGCGGGTGAAACAAGTGTATTAAACAGAAATTCACAAGTAGCAAAATGTGTATGCAGTATCAAATCAGCAATGAGTAAACCTCAAGTAGGCAATTCATAGCAAGTATAAACAGGGTAAATGGATATACAAGTAAATACAAAATAAGGGAGTACTAACCCATCTACCCTTGCTTATTGTACCTATTCAAGTTCCACGGGTTTCAGCAGCACCCCTAGGCCCTTGTTTATTCACACAGATATGTTATATTTATTAAGAGAAGAAAGACTCTCCAAAATTGAGGGGATATTCTCATACAACAAAGATAAGGTCCTTGCGCCTAAGGTTAGTGAAAACAATTTCTGTGAAAATTTTCTAAGGTATGAACACTTACTCATACAGGAATTAAAACAATGGTGGGAAATAACTACTCTATCAAAGAATCTAGAAAAAAAAGATTATCCCACGAGGTCTAAGAATTACAGAAAGACCCACCTTTAATCTTGACAACATACAATTCATGAATATATGGACGAATGCCCTAGAGTTCTGCTCTTTCTCTCTTATGAGACTAATTATTGCAGACAGGGAGGCATCTCTAAAAAAGATAGAGGAAGAAGTTACCCTTATACAGGAAATACTTAAACCCTTATAACATCTCGATGACTATATCAATCTAGAGACACTAACTTTCAATAAAATTAAAGGTATAGAGGAAGAAATTATCAAAAACAAGGAAAATAACTTTCTAAGGGATATTAGAGACTATGAGCTTAAAACACCCGACCTCATACCTCAGACTCCCAAATATAAAACATAAGGATCCTATCGCAAACACATAGGCCAGTCCACCCCTAAAAGGAATCTTCCCAAAAAAAACACACTGAAAAGGGAACATTTTCTAAATCACCTCTTACCAAGAAATTACCTGAAAGAGGACCCTATGATAGGATTTACAAGCCGTTAAACCCTAAGAACCTTGCCAGCCCACAGAGACCGTCTCCCTGCAGAAAACCATGTGTCTCCCATAATGCTCGGATAGGGTATTTTAAGGGCAGAAACGCCTATGTCAAAGAGATCCGCAACTCACAAATTGATGTCCTTAAGAAATTAGATCACACCGAGCACCTTAAGAAAAAACATCCCACCAACACAGCCTCAGAAAAAAAAGATAATATTGATATTTTTTTAGATCTAGCACAAAAATGTACTCCGCCACATACCTCAAAAAACTGTCCGACAGGACACCCCATACACAAATCCCAAGACACCTCCCACAATTCTGTAGACCCACTACCACCAACCACAAATCTAAAAAAGAGACAAAAACCATCAGAGGAAAACGAGGAGGAAAAACTACAAGGGGTGAGACCAAAAATAAGGAAGTAGTTAAAAGTAGCAAGGGGATCTTCAACCTCAGTAAAAAATACTCTGTCCCAACCACAATTAGATGTCTTAGGGAGAGGTCTGAAATTTGCCCCAGATCAACCCCTCAATAAGTTTGAAACTTATATTAACCTTCATAGATTTATTCGCAAACTAACTTTGAAAAAATTCTTCTCCCAATCAGACAAATGTGTAACATCAGACAAACATAAAACTGTAGAGACTGAATTTAAACATACCGATCTAAAAGAAAGAGCAACATTCTATCCATGCCACCTTAAGGGACTATTCATCACCACATTTCAGAAACTGGCAGGAAATGACATCAACCATCTCCCCACTAAAAATAGAATCTCAAACAACAAACACTCAAACCTTACTAGGAAAGAGAGAAGTGCCATTAAGTGTCAGACGCCGTCCCCGCTGATTCCCTGTCAGACGGGGAATGGACGTCTGATCCCCCCGCTGCGCTTCCGGCTCTCTCTGCTCAGTGTCGGGCGCATGCGCCCTGCCTTCAGTCCCAATGCTAGGCAACAGGACACTTGTTCCCTCGATGTTTGCCGCCTCCTGTGCTCACCAATCAGCGGCTTCTCTCCATTATTTAAACCTGGCTCTGGCGCCATCAGGGTGCCAGAGTAACAGGTTTCCTAGTCTGTGTTTCTGGTTCCCTGCTCCAGTTCTGCTGTGTGCTTCTACTGTTCCTGCTTCCCGTTGTGACCCGGTTTGGCGACTATCCTGATATCTGCGTGACCCATATTGTACTACGACCTCGGCTTGGTGACTATCCTGATATCTGTGTGACCCATATTGTACTTAGAGACCTCGGCTTGGCGACTACTCTTTCGGATTTCCCTTGGTACCGTATATTCCTGTTTGGAGTGACCTGGACCATCTGACTCTTCTACACTACACCGGCAACTGGCTAGTAGGACCGCGACCTGCGTACCCTGTGCAATGAAGCCCAAACCTCCTTGCGGGGGTCCCTGGCGAACACCAGGGGTACATTAGACTCCGCACCTACCAGTTCCGTAGTGCTAATTCCGGTTAGTGTTCCACTCCATTATATTTCTCAGAAGGCCCACGGCCTGACAGTTTACTCTGGCCATGACTGACGGTACCGGAGAACCCTCGGCACGAGACCTCCTCCTCCATTTAGGACAGCGGGTGGAACAGCAAGAATCCAACCAGGCGCAACTCCTACAGTGTATACAAGGAGTGATTTCCCGTCTGGATTCCCTGAACATCCCTCAGGCGGCTGCTCCCGTTCCTTCTGCTCCGCCTAGTGGAGATGTTGCTATTTCTAGGACCCTACGCATTCCCACACCTGAGAAGTATGACGGTAATCCCAAGGGATGTTGCGGATTTCTTAACCAGTGCTCCATCCAATTTGAACTGGCACTGGAAAATTTCTCTTCCAAAAGAGCTAAAGTAGCCTTTATTATTTCCCTCCTCACTGGACAAGCCCTGGCTTGGGCCTCCCCGCTTTGGGAGCGGAATGATGGGTGCCTCTAAAATTCTGCCACCTTTATCGAGAACTTCCGTAAGGGTTTTGACGAGCCCATCCGTGTGTCCTCCGCTGCCTTAAGTCTTCTAGCCCTTCGTCAAGGTTCCCTCATGGCAGGTCAATACGCTGTTGAGTTCCGCACCTTCGCCTCTGAACTGGGGTGGAATGATGAGGCTCTAACGGCTACCTATTGGCAAGGTTTGTCTGATCCTATTAAGGACGCTCTCGCCTCCCGAGATCTCCCTACCAAGCTTGACGAATTGGTTTCCCTTAGCATTAAAGTGGACATCCGTCATCAAGAGCGTTCTGCTGAAAGAAACCAGGATCGCCGTTCTGTTCGTCTGGCTCCCCGCTTTCAGTCTCCAGTTCCTCCAGCAGAAGAGCCTATGCAGATTGGGTGCTCTCGCTTGTCTTGAGATGAGAGGGAACGTCCGATTAGGAATCGTTTGTGTCTGTATTGCAGAGAATCCGGCCATCTTTTGTCTTCTTGTCCTAAGAGGCCAGGAAACTACACCTCCTAGGCAATGAAAGGGAGGTTGTCCTAGGATCCAGTCTCCATACTCCCTGTCCTCCTAAGGATACCAACTTCCTGATGCCAGTCACCCTCAGGTCTTTGGATGCCTCTCTGGAATGTTCCGCCTTCATGGATTCTGGATCCACAGGGAACTTCATCTCCGCCACTCTGGTGTCCAAGCTTCGCATACCCTGTTCTCTATTGCCGCAGCCATTGGTTCTTACCGCAGTTGACGGTAACCGTGTCAGCAACGGTTTCATCACCTGTATCACCTCTCCAGTCTGGTTGCAGGTAGGGGTTCTTCACCATGAGTGGATTAGGTTCCTGTTCATTCCGCAGTCCGTCAACTCTATCTTAGGGTTACCCTGGCTCAGGACGCATTCACCGCAATTTGATTGGCTTCATGCCCAGGCATCTTCCTGGGTGCTTCATGTTTCAACCGATGTCTCTCTAAGATACCCCCACCTACTCGCCTTCCTTGTCTCTCTCTTGACTCCCCGGTCAAGCTTCCAGAGTTCCTTGACGTCTTCAGCAAAACTGCCGCTGAGAGTCTTCCTCCATATCGTATGTGGGATTGTCCCATCGAGCTGGTATCCGGCAAAACTATTCATAAGGGTAGAGTCTATCCACTTTCCCTACCAGAGACGAAGGCTATGTCCCTGTACATCTCTGACAACCTTCAAAGAGGATTCATCAGGAAGTCTACCTCCCCCGCAGGAGCTGGATTCTTTTTTATAAAGAAAAAAAGATGGCTCATTAAGACCCTGCATAGACTACCACAGCCTAAATGCTATTACTATTAAGAACCGCTACCCTCTTCCCCTTATTACAGAACTGTTCGATCGTATTCGGGGTGCTAAGATCTTCTCCAAATTGGATCTCAGAGGGGCCTACAATTTAATACGCAATCAGAAAGGTGATGAGTGGAAAACGGCATTCAACACCCGTGACGGGCACTACGAGTATCTAGTTATGCCTTTTGGGTTATGCAATGCTCCTGCCGTCTTTTAAGACTTCATCAACGAGATCTTCAGGGATCTTCTGTATCAATTCGTGATTGTCTACCTGGATGATATTTTAATATTCTCATCCGATATATACTCTCATCGTCTTCATGTTAAGACAGTTCTCTCTCGTCTCAGGAAACATTCTTTACATTGTAAACTAGAGAAATGTCTTTTTGAATGTTCTCAAGTCCCTTTTCTTGGTTACTTAGTTTCTGGCACTGGTCTCCAAATGGACCCCAAGAAAGTAGAAGCCATTATCAACTGGCCACTTCCCACTGGTCTCAAAGCTACACAGCACTTCATCGGGTTTGCCAACTATTACCGTCAGTTCATTAAAGGATTTTCTTCCATCATCTGTCCCATTACAGCATTAACCCGCAAAGGTGTCTGCTGCAAACCATGGCCTACTGAAGCTATATTGGCCTTCAAGACTCTTAAGGAGGCATTCCTCTTGGCTCCCATCCTCAAGCAGCCAGACCAGGAGAGACTGTTTTTTCTTGAGGTTGACGGTTCGCCTGTAGGAATTGGCGCTGTCCTGTCCCAGAAATCCTCTTCCGGCAGCCTGGAGACCTATGGATTCCTTTCTAAAAAGTGGTGAATTAAATTATGAAATCGGTGACAAGGAGCTATTGGCCATTAAGATGGCACTAGAAGATTGGCGCCACCTGCTCGAGGGTGCTTTACATCCTGTGACTGTGATGACAGACCACAAGAACCTTACCTACCTCCAAGAAGCACAATGTCTTAACCCCCGCCAGGCTCGCTGGTCTCTTTTTTTCCAGGTTTCAACTTATCCTTACTTTTCGTCCTGGTTCCAAGAATTCTAAGGCCGATGCTCTATCCAGATCCTTTGATAATACGGATTCCTTTGCCTTCTCTGACAACAAAACGAATCCTATGCAGGTGGTGGCCATTACCAATTCTTCATCTGTCTCTCCTCCTCCGGGACGCTCTTTCATGGAACCACATCTTCACCCTAATTTACTATGTTGGGCACACGAGTCTAAGTTAGCAGGTCATGCCGGCTACAAGAGGACGAAGGAATTCCTTTCCAGATACTACTGGTGGCCTGCTCTGGGTACTGACGTTCGTTAATTTGAATCAGTATGTTGTGTTTGTGCACGCCACAAGATTCATAGACAAAAACCACCTGGCCTTCTCCTTCCTCTTCCCACTCCTGACTCTCCCTGGATCAGCATCACAATGGATTTCATCACCGATCTCCCTCAGAGCCACGAATACAATACCATCTGGGTCGTGGTGGTTCGCTTTTCCAAGATGTCCCACTTCATCCCTTGTAAAGGTCTTCCCTCAGCTCCTAGACTCGCAGACCTGTTTTTAAAGAATATTTTCCGTCTCCATGGATGTCCCCAGGAGATCATCTTTGATCATGGGGTACAATTTGTCGCTAGGTTCTGGAGAGCCTTCTGCACTAAGATCGGAGTTAAACTCAAATTCTCCTCAGGCTATCACCCTCAGACAAATGGTCAGACGGAGCGAGTGAATCAGGACCTAGAATGTTTCCTGCGGTGCTTTGCCTCGGATCATCAGGCTTCCTGGAGTGATCTCCTTTACTGGGCCGAATTTGCACACAACAATCTCCTGCATTCTTCCTCAGGTCATTCACCATTCTTCGTTGTCTATGGGAGACATTCCACTCCTCCTCTCTTATCTGAGGCTCCATCTTCCCAAGTCCCGGCTTCTGACTTCCTCATCCATGACCTTTCTCAAATCTGGACTCAGACTAAGACAGCACTTTCTACTTCTGTGCAACAACATAAGAGAGCTGCTGACCGCCATGGGAGAAATTTTCCAGTCCTGAAGGTGGGAGATCGTGTTTGGTTGGCTATTCGCAACCTCCGACTTCAAATTCCATCAATGAAATTGGCTCCTAAGTTTATAGGTCCTTTTTCTATCTCACAAGTCATTAATCCTGTTTCGTATAAGCTTTCATTGCCTCCTTCCCTCAAGATCCATAACGCCTTCCACATTTCCTTACTAAAGCCTCTTATCCTCAACGAATTCTTCAAGGAACCTGTTTCTCCTCCACCTGTCAAGACCTCTTTAGGAGATGAATTCAAGGTAGAGAGGATTTTGAAGAGACGTTTTGTAAAAGGCAAACCCCAGTATCTGGTACATTGGAAGGACTACGGTCCTTAGGAGAGATCCTGGGTTCCGGAGGTCGATCTTCATGCTCCTCATCTCCTTGCTAATTCCTGAAGAGTACTAATCCTTCTTCGAGAGGGAGGAGGGGAGAAGGTACTGTCAGATGCCGTCCCCGCTGATTCCCTGTCAGACGGGGAAGGTATGTCTGATCCCCCCGCTGCGCTAACGGCTCTCTCTGCTCAGTGTCGGGCGCATGCCCCCTGCCTTCAGTCCCGATGTTCGCCGCCTCCTGTGCTCACCAATCAGCGGCTTCTCTCCATTATTTAAACCTGGCTCTGGCGCCATTAGGGTGACATTAAGGAACTGAGATCTAATCACAACCTCATTATTAAGCTAGCAGACAAGGGTGGTGGGATCACCATCCTGGACAAAGTTTCATATCTGGAAGAACTGAATAGACAGCTTAGAGACACTAGCACATATAAAGAACTCTCCACTGACCCCACTTCCAAATACCAAAAAGAACTACTGCATCTCCTTAAACCAGCTTTTCAAAAAGGCATTCTCAACAAAACCAAATTAGACCATCTGTACATCCAGTTTCCTAGAATACTTGTAATATACCAGCTCCCTAAATTACACAAAGACTTAAATAACCCACCAGGCAGACCCATAGTCTCCGATATCCTATCACTCACCACCAATCAATCTAGCTATATAGATTCATTTCTACAGCCCCTGGTCACTAAACAAAAAAGCTATCTCAGAGACACAGGACACGTACTGAACTTACTTAAAGATGTTGAATGGGAGAAGGGTTATACACTGGCCACATGTGATGTCACCTCCCTCTATACAGTTATTGACCACCAGGCAGGTTGTACTCATGTGAGAAACATTCTTACAGAAGAATCTGATTTACCCTGTGCACAAATCGACTTTATTATGGAAAGTAACTCATATATACTCCACCATAATTATTTCTGGTCTGAGGGCCAATTCTACAGGCAGATTCGCGGAACTGCAATGGGCACTAAATTTGCGCCCAGTTGCGAGATTCAGTTCGTAGCAGCCTGGGAGAACAACCATATTTGGGACAACAATCCATATCTCCCACACATTCTCTTTTGGCATCGATATATTGATGATGTAAAATTCATTTGGACAGGCACCAAAGAAGAAGTGGGCCTATTCCTAGGTTATATCAATCAGAATGACCTTAATCTCTATTTCACAGCCAACACGAACACACACAAGGTCCAATCTTTAGATCTTGAAATTTATATTGAAAACAGCCAGATCGAAACTAGAACTTTCTTTAAAGAAGTATATTCCAATTCATACATCCCCTCTACCAGCAATCACCATAAAAATTGGATCCAAAATATTCCCAAGGGCCAATTCACGAGACTACGGCGCAACTGTTCAAAACCCAAGCAATATATATTATAAGCTGACATACTCAAAGACCGTTTCCTGGAAAGGAATTATCAACAAGATCTAGTAGAAAGAGCTTTTGATGAGGTTAAACATACTGATAGGGAACAGCTCCTTGCTAAAAAGGATAAACAACCAGAACCCCCATCCATTCCCTTCCATACTACGTTCAGCCGTGATTCCTGACAAATTGAGCGTATTATCAATAAACATTGGAATATATTGTTAGGAGATGCCAAACTAAAAGACATCCTCCCAGAAAAACCCAGATTCATATACACCAAAGCAGACAATCTGAGAAAACAATTTGTAGACAGCACCATCCCACACAGAACTGCCCCTCTAAGAGGTACATGGCTCAAAGAAACAGAAAAAGGTTTCTTTCACTGCCATCAATGCTCAGCATGTAAAGTGAGCCGCATCCACAACTCTAAATCTATCACCGCATTTGTCGCAAATATCTTTTGGGAAAAATTCATCATCCAAAACAGATTAACATGCGACACCATAGGGGTTATCTATCTCCTACAGTGCCCCTGTGGTTTAAAGTATATTGGGAGAACTATCAGAAAGCTCAGTATAAGGATCTCCGAACATCAGAGAAATATCAAAAAGGGTTTTGATAATCATAGCGTCTCTGCACACTTCGCCACACACAACGCACAAGACCCCTCTAAGCTTATTTCTCATAAATAATCTGAATGGATTTTCAACATGAGGACCCTAGCACCTGATGACCTCAATATAGATTTCAAATTGGGACATTTTCTCTAACTTACTTCCCTTCAATTCACAATAAACACGCAACACTGTTATGTATTATTTATTCATATGTACATTGTTTGAGTGCTTGTAAGTCTTTTCTTATTGGCTACCCAGGGTGTCCGTCATTACATGTACATTTGGATAGGACCCCACAAGCCCCAGTTCTAGAGCTACAGTGTGACTGGCTGTCTAGAGCTGTCTGTCAAAGCTGGAGCGTATTCTCCAATGGCGGAGAACCATCAGTAAAAGGCGCCTATTTAAACTTTACACCTTGATACTTTATCCAGTTATCCCTGAGGAAGCCTATCGGCGAAACACGTGGAACGCGTCGGTTGCGTGCCTTTTTACCTCCCAGATTGTGCCTCTCTTTCTATTACATCCCACCGCTCATCATTGAGGACTCAGTATTTCTCGCAGCCGTATGCGTAACTCGGATATAGTCGCGGCCGTGACTTATCCACATCTTTATCACTACACCCGGCAGATATACTCTGCATCACGGGACTTTACAGCTGATTTGAAAAAGGTATTTAACACTACACCCGTCAGCTGTACACTGCATCGCGGGACTTTACAGCCGCATTGAAAAAGGTACCGCATCTCTTCATACAGGGTAAGTGCCACTTCACCTACCCACTCACAGCATTTATCTTCCAGATAAAGCATACCTATATATCTGAAGTACGGACACTCGGTTTCAGTGAACATTTGGGTTAACCAAATAGTATGTGTTACCACAACTTCTATTATCTATATAGAGATTCAGGATTCATGGACTAAAATTGTTTAGCAACATTTGGATCCCACACGTTTTGGTTTATACACCATAGAACTTTGTACCTTTATTTGGATAACTCATGCACTGGACACTGTTTGCATATATTTTTGATTTCCAGAGGTCCTCCACAACCTGGTCGGAACATTTGTTTTTTTCTATTAACTTTGCTTGTATATCCCTCCATTTTGTTTATACCTGCTACTACTTGTCCACTTGAGCAATACTTATTGCATCTCTGTGCACTACGGGACTTGGTGCCATCATTCTGGCAATTCCTTTTCACCTGACATTGTTTACGTATGTAAGATACCAGAGGTCCTCCACACCCTGGCCGTTACTACCGCTATATTTTGTATTTGCTTGTATATCCATTTACCCTGTTTATACTTGCTATGAATTGCCTACTTGAGGTTTACTCTTTGCTGATTTGATACTGCATACACATTTTGCTACTTGTGTATTTCTGTTTAATACACTTGTTTCACCCGCACATTATGGTCTGTCTTCTCCTTTGTGCCTAGGGGTTCTTTACCTATTTCTAATTTGCAAATTGTGTTTGTGTTCTTCAACTAGTCAGCAATGTTAGCTTAAGCATAATGTTCAATCCTGGTTATATTTAGAAATCCAAATAGCAGTCAAATCACTACCTAATGTGTTTAATTGCACCATAGACAACTTCATCGGAGGAAAAAAGAAATGAGGAATGGCATAGGTTTACATATAAGGTTGTACAATTCCAACTTATGTTCCACTTACATCTAGTTATTCCGATTAGCATAGGTGTCCAAAAATTTTTTAAAATGGGGATACTTTGGCTTTTCAAACTGGAACATTTCTGATAGACATCGATGTGATTGATATGGCATCTGGCTACTTTAGCCTTGTCTAAGCAAATGTTCAGCAACTGATCAACCAATAGCTCATCAAGCTGAAGCCTCGGGTGCTAGATTCTGTGTATGCCACTGGATTTTGTGACTTTTTTTTCCCCTGTTTTTTTTTTTCAAAAAAGCACTTTAGTGGAGGCTGCCTGAATTCATCAGAGCTGGACCTAGTATAAGGGGCTGGCGGTCACTATTACATAACAAGCAATGATAAATATTAGTCAGAAGGGGCTGGAAGATATTTGTATTTGATTATAGCTCTTTAACATCAACTTTTAATTTATTTCATTGTATATGTACAATATATGCCTGTGATATGGGGCAGTTTTATCTGACCATAATCAAGTGTTGTGTTTGATCTAAAGAGTCTAATCATTCAGGGCTTACCAAAATTTGTCATTATAATTCAAATGTTGCATATCTTCAAAACAGGACACCAGCTTTCTAGAAGCCAAATAGGCAACAACAAAGCTGCAAGAACAAGAAAGAGAAAATGGCACTGTCTAAATTTAAATGCTGGAGAATACTCCTGAATATTCATATTTAGGAGTATTCCTGTACACCTGAAAATTCATTAATGAGTTCCAGATATTTGCCTTATATGATATTCTGAATTTCAATATATAGCATTGGAAAGGGGGGTGCTACAAATGTATTAGTCTATGTTTGCCAAAACCCTTAATTGGGCCCTTCACATATTTTCCAAATTTTTTTGTTGAGTGTACCATTAGTTCTTTCTATTTTACCTGAACTCGTATGGTATGTTTAACTGCTGTGTAATAACCAAAGTTTTTGTTATTTCTGCCCTAACTTCCCCTGTAAATTATGTTCTCCTATCCAAACTAAATTACTAAAACTGACCTACAAGTACTCAACAATTTATTTTGCTTTAGTGGTGGTATCTTCCTCTGCACATGGGTATGCTTTAACAAATCAGTGCACATTTAAATGATTGACATTTCAGCATTTGTATGAAATCAATCTACATGTTCTGGAAAGGCAACATACAGTCATGGCCAAAAGTTTTGAGAATGACACAAATATTATTTTTCACAAAATCTGCTGCCTCGGTTTTTATTATGGCAATCTGCATATACTCCAGAATGTCAGGAAGAGTGATCAGTTAAATTGCAATTAATTTCAAAGTCCCTCTTTTGCCATGACAATGAACTTTATCCCAAAAACAACATTTCCACTGCATTTCAGCCCTACCACAAAAGGACCAGCTGACATCAAGTCAGGGATTCTATCGTTAACACAGGTAAGAGTGTTGATGAGGGCAAGGCTGGAGATCACTCTGTCATGCTGATTGAGTTAGAATAACAGACTGGAAGATTTAAAAGGAGGGTGGTGCTTGAAATCATTCTTCTTCATCGTTCTTCCTCTGTTAACCATGGTTATCTGCAAGAAAACACATCACTGCTTTGCACAAAAAGGACTTCACAGGCAAGGATATTGCTGCTAGTAACTCCAAACATTGATTAGGTAAGAATGGGTGGCCATCAGTCAGTATGTGGCCTAGAAGTTGATTGACAGCATGCCAGGGCGAATTGCAGAGATCTTCAAAAGGAAGGGTCAACACTGTAATTGTCAATAAAAGCCTTTGACACTTATGAAACGCTTGTAATTTTACTTCAGTATACCATAGCAACATCTGACAAAAAGGTAAAAAAAAACCTGAAGCAGCAAACTTTGTGCAAACCAATATTTGTCCAAAATCTCAGAAAGAATTAGAGCTGCAACAATGTAAACAAAATAAAACACAATTTATTAAAACAAAATATATAGTATAGATAGAAATTTCTATCAAGAAATATAAACTTAAATATATATATACACAAAGTACATAAAGGGAAGTTGAAAACATTCACCACTTGTTCCTAGAGTGATGTAGAAAGATTTCTTTGCTAGCCAGCAGGCAATTGTTTCATATAAGCAGTTCAATGCTCAAGCTGCTGTACTCACAGGAGAATTCCAAATAATTCTCACCAGAGTTAAAGAGACAGTCCCAATCCTAACACCCTTCCAGACAATATTTCAGATTTGCACTTGGTATGTGTGTGTCTAACAAATCTAGACATGGTGTAGCTACAACATGTAACACCTGATGACAATCATGATCTACTGTATGTGTCACCCCATCCAGTAAACTGGGGAGTGCAGTACTGAGTATTGTGCATCACTTATGGTTAGATTAGCAGGCATCAGTGGGGAAAGTTTATATTTTGCGAGTATAGATGCATGAAAATGCTGCTTAGCATTCTGTATAAGTAATATAGATACTTCATGGGGCATTAGAAAGACCTGTGGGCTTACTAGAACATGATCAGCTGTGTTTTCTACTAATGATCGGCTGCTGTCACTGATTGAAGATAGTCAAGAAGATTGATGCAAAAACATTTATTAGGATGATATTAACATCTTTTGGCCATAAAATACATTTTTACAGTTGTTGCTGATTGAAGACATGTTAGAGCATGCATACGATGTTCATATAACTAGGATTCAGGACTAGACCTATAGCTGGAGCAAGAGATATTGCAGAAAAACAAGTAACGTTGAGATGCCCAAAGCTTGATTAGGATGTGGTTGTGTGCGCCCTTTCTGGAAACTAACTACGGCCAAGTGCCCCTTCTCTGCCCTGTTCACTCCTCAAAATCATAGGTTGTAGGTTGTCCTTTGTGTACGAAGACGGAGTGGACAGGGCTGCACTTATTGGTGTATTGACTAGTTCTTGATGACCTTATGGATCTGATTCATTAAGGAAAGTAAAGCAAAAAAAGTGAGTAACTTTGCACCTTGCAAAACCACATTGCATTGGAGGGGGATGTAAATTTAAAATGTGATGGCAGATTTATAGTCGGGATAGGGCATGTTCTAGATAAACTTTAAATTTCAGTGTACAAATAAAACTATGAAGTATTTGTGTGCTACATGAAAAAAAACAGACAGTATTTAACTTATATGCACAATAATTAACTAATTATCACCCCTTGTATTGTAACATGGTTTTGTCCAGGAGAAAACTTGCTCCTTTTTTTTACTTTACTTTCCTTAATGAATCAGGCATCATATGTTTTATCAACAAGTTTGTGTCTGTCTTAAATGATTCAACATCTGGTAATGCTATGAAAAAAATCATTCATACACTAATGAAACGTGGATTAAAATGTGTAGGTTTAAAATTCAAGTTTTTATTAAAAGCAGAGTGTAAATATACAGTATTTAAAATAGCCAAGTGGCAATCACATCCATGTATATTGTTAACCTTTTTATAGGAAAGAAACAAAGGTTAAAGATGTATGGGAATTGAAAAGAAGGCAAACAAAAACTAATGAGAGAGAACCATAATACAAAATGTTTAATGGCTCTCAAATGCTGAGCAAATATCCAGGTATTTTTCTAGTTTCTTAATGGTGTGTATCGGTGAATTGACCAGTTTAGTTGTGGGTACAATTACCTTTCTCTGCAGCATATCCCTCACAGATATAACTTTCTGTATCACATCTGGCTTTAGTGTACACTACTGGAGCCTGGGAAGTCACTTACTAGGATTTAAATTTACTGTAACAGGGTCATTTGTCATTTTACCAACATCATTGGAACCTACTGTTCACAAAGTAGATACAATTGCAAAAGCCTATGCTGATCATCCGCTAAGACATATAAAAAATGTGGAGGCAAAGTCTCAGATAATACATTACAAATATCCTTGCAGATGATTTGTAAAAGACTTTGTAGAAGAATGCATTGAGAGTGTAGTATATTATTGCGGCGAATTTACACAACAAGTTCCTGTCCTTATAAGGCCGTCTGTTGGGATTTGTATATGATTTACTTTTGATCGCTTTCATCCTTTTCCCAGCTTGGTACATTCATATGCATGCTGCCACAGTGTTCTGTTTCATCGCTCTCTTGATTTCTTAATGTGATCAATGAATCAGTCACTGTTGGATATATGACCCCTCCATATTCCTAATGGGGGTTTTTCTGAGATAAGTCCTCACCCATCCAGCTTTATATTACCAATGATGTGTATCTACAAGCTTCCTGGTACTGTACCTTCCTCTCCAGTAGGTTCCTGACTCTGCATTACAGTGATATCTGGCTCCTGACCTCTGGCTCTGCATTATGTTGATGTGACAAGCCTATAAAAATGGCCACCCCTCTCCATTTTGTTGTTTTTGTACTTTTATGTGTGTATTGCAAAATGTTTATCTAACCAAGGCAGAGCCGAGACATCTCCACATATTTTGCTAGGGTGTTGTCTCAGATGCATATGGCACATGTGCAGGAGTGTATTTTTCTTCTCAGTAGTCTACCAATAAAGAGTTTTATTTGCCTGAGGTCATGAGTTCTAACTGCTGAGAGAAGGGTGGATGTCTTTATTGTAACCACTGGGAAAAACATGCCCATAATTGGAAAGTTATGAGCAAGGGAAAGGGTGGCAATTCTGATGTGTATCTGGGCAAATTTTTCTCCACATTTCCTTCTGCACTGTAAGGTGTCTATCCAGCCTCGCACTGGCCTGCTGGGGAGCCCGGGCTATCCACCACTAGTCCCCGACACCTGATAGCCCCGCCCTCTTCCTTGGTGGGGCGGAGCAAAGTAAAGATTGTCCTGATCAATTTTTATTATAACAGAGAGCTCAGACTGACTACTATGATAGCTGTCCCCCGCTGCATCTCCTCTCCAGCCTCCCGGATGCCGCTGTGAGCCTCTCAGTGACAGGCAGCAGCTGTCAAATGAGATCAGAGGTGAACTGCAGGGGAATAACTCATGTGATCATGTGATCGTTACTGTGCTTGTTAGTTCATCAACTTCCTGCTGCTGCTGTAGGAAGAAGGAGGCTCTACTATTAAGAGAGGATGTGTAAGTATTTTTTATTCTTTTCACAAATGTGGCAGTAAGTTATTTTGTCAGGGCTATCATGATAGAAAAATTTTAGCCACCAGCTGTAATATAATCTCTGAGTAAGATTGAAGAGTGCATTTTACTTTCACTTTTGGGGGCTATATAATTCGAGGTTTGCCATGTGGAAAACTGAAAGCCCCCTGCTGCTATATTCAGGTATGTTAAGAAGAAAATGTAGCAGACTGCAAATGAGTAAATAAAAAGACTGAATAATTTCACACTATAAAGGTAATATTTTAAATTCTTACTTGCTTGTACACTTTTTTATTAGGTTATTCTAAACCAGCCTCAGTACATCATTATCTGTAATTATTGTACAATAGCACTGGGATTTTTATATTCATTCCAGTGAACTTGTTTAGGATTTTACCCACTAGAACTAACTTAATTTCTTTACATGAATTAGACTTTATTTGATAACATTTTATTAGATATGGTGACCTAAACAGATGAGGTGTTATAGAAATTAATGAATTATATACACATTATTTACACTCTGCTTTTTATATACTGAACAATGGCTGGCTAAGTACCATACCATTGCATTATTGTTGTGCAGTCACCCTAAACCTCACTCCTGATCTTTACATATTTCCTTTGCATGCAATGTCCCTATATTTCCCTAAACAATGATTTGATACATGTTTTTCATAAGTAAAAGTGTAATTATTTCATTATTTAATTATTAAGTGTATATATTGTCAGGTAAAATGCACAGGACATTTACGAAAATATCATTCTTAAGACAATATGGATATGAGGTTTATTACTCGGAAAGCTTGGGACCATAACTGGAATATTGTATGTAAAATATGCTAAGTACGTTCCAAAAATTATCCCTACATTGACAATCTCATTAAACTGTGTAAGGATGGTCCTAACTTGAGGAGGACACTCTCTGTGATCCTGACTTTGTGTATGACAGTCCTCTCCTCATTATACTCAGCAGAAGTGCTCCTCATAGTGACTGTAGGAGGAGGTTCTCTGTGGTCTCTACTATACATATGCCATTTCTCTGATCATTATACAGTGCTCCTCATAGTGACAGGAGGAGAGGCTCTCAGTGATCGTGTCTGTATGTATGACATACCCCTCCTCATTTCTCTTACTTCCATCTCCTACTGTTTATCTTTCAAACACATAATACTTTCTTTTATATGTAGCACTTTTCCATTTGCCTCCAAAAGCATAAGCTATCCATTGGGGCAGAGGATGGGGGTGGGGAGGGGGAAGGGGGCTTGCAGCGAGGGTGGGACACTGTTTGTTTCATTTGTACTGGGGCCCCAATTTCTGATGGCAGCCCTGCTGGCTGTCACTGAGACAGCCAGGCAGCTGTCAAACGCGATCAATGGGGAATGATCGCTCCATCCTGTGATCATGTGATCCGCCCCCTCTACCTGTCTATTGATTGTGTCTCCTGATGTTGCACTGATGTTCTGCCGCCGCTGTAGGAAGAAGGAGCAGAAAGGCTGCAGCAATCATCATCTAGGTAAGTACTTTTATTTTAAAAATAGCTATAATTGCTTTTCATGTGCTCTGATAACAGCAGCTTTTTATGCCATTACCAGTACTACACATTAAGAACAGTCATCAATTGCAATGGATTTCATGTGTATTGCCTCACACTGACCAAAATCATTTAAGCTATGTCAAGGGTGTACAAGTATTCAAACATCTCGCAAAAGTTTAGGGGGCCATGTGGAGTTTAGGGTGCATCTCGCAAAATTTAGGGTGCAGCTCTGCTCCGAAGAGCAGAGCTGCACAATGCATGTGTGGAGGGATCATGTGATCCCTCCCTGTCACATTAATCCACTTTGTTTAATATATTGCGGTAGGTTTCTCTGTGCGCATGTCCGAGCATTTCGGTCGGCGCATGAGCACAGGGGATGAAAGACGCCAAGAAGATTGCGATCACGAAGGCTTGCTTTGAAGAGGCAGTGGTAAGTAACTTTTTTTGTACTTCACAGGAACAGCAGTTTATTGGAACTGCTGGTCCTGTGAAGGTGTTTTGATAAATATGAAAGATAGTTCAGCCTCTCATTGTAACAGGGAGAGGAGAGGAGAGGGTAGGTTAGTTTCTGACAATAAAAAAGCTCTACTTGTAAACATAAACTTATACTGTTAATGGGGAGGCTGTTAAACTAAATAAAAAAATGTCCATAACTGTATGTTACAACCTTTATGATGGTAATTTATATGCTTTCATTTAAAAGCTACTGTTTAATTTTCTATTTCGAATGTATATTTTTGTATTTAATCATACATGTGTTTATCAGTATAAATAAAGGTTATTTATTGATTGATACACATCTCATCTCTATTTCCTTTACATGATACATGTGAAATTGACTTTATTTGCAAGATCCGCTTTTTCTTTATAGACTACACTATGGTGCTATACGGTATCCTCTGTGGGCAGACCACACCCCCTTTAATGACTGACCACACACGCTCTTGCAGTTGGCCATACCCCAATGTAGTGGCCCCCTATCACTTCGTTTCTCCGGTGGGCCCTTTATGTCCCAGTCCGACACTGTGTCCATCACTCTATATTAGTCCATGGGCATTGGGGCATTGATAAATCATGGAGAATTCATGGATAATCCTTCTACAGCAATATGGAATTAACCTTTGTTTTGAAGATCAGGTCAATGGTCATAGAAGCTGTGGATGGATGTCCAATAACACCAGCACCAATAACCCACAAGACACTCCGGGTGTTGATCTGTTGTGATTCCAGTCACTGGTAGTTGATCTCATTCTGCACAATACACACCCGAAAGCCTCTTTCATCGTGGGTTATGCCTGATTCTGTACGCACAATCCAGTGATCGATTGAAGGGCTAAAAAGATACATAACTGAGAGTCATGCCAGATCACTTGCCTATAAATAGCAAAGTGGCAACAGTATGTGATACAGCACAAAGTGAGGAGACTACGTTAGGACCAGAAGTACCAAAGTTTCATCAGGCAGGGTCTTTGACAAAAAGAAGACAAACACTACCATCCTACAGAGCCCCAAGAAATAGACACAGTATGAGCCTGAGACAAGGGATTTTGCTTGAATAAAGGCAATTCCCTAGGACTCAGCATTAGCTATCACCATCATCTTTTATTTATTTATATAGTGCTACTAATTCTGCACCATTGTACAGAGAACTCACTCTCATCAGTAAAGAATCGATACCTCCTCTCAGTGATTTTAACCTCTTCGAGAGACTACGGCAGGCCACAGCCTTCAGCAAACAGGACCTTCAATGGGACTATAAACTGATCCATGTCCAGTAGGGGTTGATTGGAAGATGGCCCTCAGTAAAAAGTATACCCACTACATATACCGGGTCATGCTGTTTGGCCTCAGCGATGCCCCAGACATCTTTGCAGCATATGTGAATTTCCTCTTTTGGACCTGCTATAGACATCAGTGCTTATCTAGCTGCTCATCTAGCATTTTCTCCAGCATGCTTGAGAAATATCAGGACCACTTGAGAGAAGTATTTTAGAACCATCTATATAATGAATCCCCATTGTATATTTTCCTTAATATACTCACCCATTGCTTCAGCCGTGAGCAGTGATGAAGGATAGACGTAAGCACGAGAAGTTTTACCTGGTAGAAGCCTGATTGCCCCATTTAGGTTAGGTAATGAGCAAAAAGATTTGACATTTCAGAAACAATGAGACTGGCAGGCAGGCCTCCAGATTTGAGAGCTTAACCAATTGACTTGAGGAGAATGTTGTTGAAGTCAATGAAGGCCCAAAAGGGTGTGGCTAGTGGTTTAAGGCCGAATGAGGAAGGAAATTTGTTCATGATGTAGGGCTCCTATATGTACGTTAAGAGGAGTGATTTAAGCCGAATTGCACAATTAGAGATGTGGCTGCCCTCTATTGCGGTGATAGTTACTGGGACCTCCAGTGGTGAAGTAGGAAGGGACCACTGAGCCACTAGTGAGGATGAAATGAAATTTCCAGTGGTTCTGGAATGTATTCAATGAAATTGAATAACGTACTGGCCTACAAAACAAGAATACTGGGGTTGCCTGCAGGATACTGCAGGCATCAGTACAGACTCGGACCAGATCATCGAAAATTTTGTGGAAACAAAATATGGCGGCAGTGCTGTTATTGAGCAGTGGAATAATAAGGCTCTGGTAGCCTAAATAGAAAAGATTATCCTACCTCTATATCAGGCCTGGACAAACTGTGGTTCCTCCAGATGCATACAGCAAAACCATAATACAGCAAAGAATATTTCCTTTAAATTGATTAGAGGCACAGAGACTATATGTATAAAATTGGTTATAAAAAGTTGCTATTATTTATTTTTCAACTTAAACTGTATGTTAATTGTTTAAAATGTAAATTTCTAAACTGCCATTGTTTAAATTCTCATTGGCCTCAAGTAAATCATATTCTGCAACCTCCTCTTCTTCATATACAACATATTCTTATTTTTCCTATTGTTAAAAAAGATGATACAGGTAATGTCAAACATTAATTCAAAAGTAATTTTGATAATATTGTAGTGCAGCAGTCAACATTGCCTATGGTCAGACCCTACTCAAAGTGCAGACTCACCGGCAATTCACAGGAAAGCAGCTTGACATCCATCCATTCTTGCTTCAAGATCCTCTAAAGAACAGTGTTTCCTAGAGACAAATTACAAAATTCAAAGAAAAAGCATCACTTTGCAGTTCAATAAGGTATCGCAGCGGTCAAGATTGCACATGGTCAGACATTGCTCAAAGTGCAGACTCACAGGCAATACGCAGGATGACAGCTTGACATCCATTCTTGCTTGAAGATCCTCTCAGGCACAGGGTTTCCTAGAGGTAAAATACCAATATCAATCAAAAAACGCATAACTTTTCAGTTCAATATGGTAGTTCACCAACACACTCTGTTAAAGGGGAGACAGCTCTTTAAAAAAACCACATACATTTTTAACATGGTTGAATAGTGGATAGCATTGGTAAATTACAGACAATTTTGCTTAGTACACAGTCACTGGGAAGTTTTTGGTCACAAACTTTCCAGTTGTCAATGTCGATCAGGTACAACTAATATATAAGTTGTACGCGATCCCACTTAAACAGGTCATCAGGTCTACATTTCCTCCCTGTCTGATGCAGGGTTGTAAAGCAGTTTCCCTTGCTTTCTGCTCCCATCATGGTGGTGTCCTTCTAGTGTTTGCGGCCACCTTCTCTATTTGGGGTTTTGTTGTGTTCTGTTCTTTTATGAAATAGGTGATCAGGTTGTAGACACCAAACTTCTTCTCGCCCAATATGCTGTTCCAACGTTAGTACCAACATTTCAATTTATTATTTTTTCTTTGGATGTCCAAACTTTTATTTTCATGCACTGACCAAATGCTTGAGGGAAACAACGGTGATGTTCTTGTAGATTGACTCTGTGTACTTTTCCGACTTATTCCTAGCACATAATTTTCCTCAAAATATTTCACCTCTGCTTCTGCATTTTCTGGCAAATGTCTTTTCACTTCTTCAAAAGCAGAAGGGATCTTGTTCGCTGGCAGAAATGCTAGGGCTTGCAAATGCTTCATGAGGAGTGCGAAAGCGGTGTCCATGCTGTACAACTGAGAAAATCCTGCCATCTGGATGGTTCTGTATATGCTCTGACTTAAATGAAACAAGCAACATTTATGAGTGCAGGTTCCGAATTCTTGCTGGGTGGCATTGAGAGCAGCAATCTCAAAATCAGACAGTATTTATTGTGGTGCCAGGTCAATGTCATATTCATTGGCATACTCCTGGCGATCTTGCAAAGACTTTTCATAGCATTCCTGGCTTTTACTTGACAGTAATCCATAAACCAGAGGCACAAAACATCGGGTCTTCATCTGTACCCACCATAACATGTATGATGTAGATTTGATGAAATATTGTTGGGCAGGTCTTAAAGGTGTCATTCATTACCCAATATGAGGCTTCCTGCAGTTTTTGCAAATTGTTCGGAGTACCAAAGAGTAAAATCCGTTTGGTTACAAATGACATCCTAATACTGTTATGTATCAATATTTGCTATGTGAGTACTATACATTGCTTGTAATAATATCATTCTAAATATAATTTTGGTCAATGTATGGCAGTATATTAATGAAGTATTTTAATTATATCTATCATTTTTTAAAATGTTAAGATATAAATTAATTGTTGGTGTAAAAATGATTGTGTTATGCTATATAAATAGTGAACTGAAAAGTGATACAACCCATCCAATTTAGTTGAAGAGGGTTGTCAATTTATACTGTCCCCCCGCTATTCTTGTATACACTGAACCCTTGCTATAGATCTCTATATTAATCTCATTACTTATAAAATACACTATGCATAAACCTAATGTCCACACATTGTGATATGTTAAAATATATGTATTAAAAATACAATCCTTTACAGTTTATTCTACAATGTAGTGTTATTCAATCACATTACTCATATAATTTTGAAAAAAAATACTTAGTTCAGAAACAGCACATATAATTATTTTTGCTAAACAAGCTATTGTCAACATGTCTAAAAAAGTAATAGAAGGTTAATTGGCTGTTCTCAAAGTAACCTTAGTCTCTCTTTCTGTTTGCGTCTTGGTTAGAAAATTTAGACTGTAATCTCCAAACGGTCATGGGACAGATGTGGTGGAGATGTCTGTACAGCATAGTTAAAATATTGGCGCAATATAAATTCCTGATAAAGATGATCTTGATAATGGTATGCAGTCAATGTTCAGTCAATGACATGCTTGATATTTTCTTCCAGGACACTGGTTGCTTTCCCATTGATGATTACTCTTTAACACCTGTAACAATGGCTTGAAAAATATAAATTATTATGTAATAAATTTGGTACAAAGATTTAGCAAAACATTGCTATTTGAATAGCAATCAGAACAATAATTCAAATTTATTTGCACTTACATTTAGATAGATATATATATATATATATATATATATATATATATATATATATATATTATTAAAGTAATTTTATTGTTTTCAAAAAAAGCATTGTCTAAGCGATTGTGTTGTGTTTCCAAAGCACAAAGTAATTTATTTTAGCAGATGCAAAATTTAGCAGTTCAATACATAATTATAATAAAGTACAGCCAATATCAAAAAGATACATATATACCGCGCCAGCATGCGCTCACTGAGCTGCGCTCCAACTGGTACCAGCTTACAGTACTTCACTCCAGAATACTGTGGTCAGAGAAGACTGGGCTAATACCAGCTAGAGCTATGTTAACTCAGCGTTAACACTCAGTGTTACAGAGAGAACAATACAGATGACGTGGCTTGCTTCTATAGGTCCAGGCTTCAGGAGGGTCCAGTGTAAACAGGTCACCCCCTCCAAGGGTGAAGGTCAACATTCTAGATGATTCTCCCACCCAGAAACCAGTTTAAGCTAGTCTATTTACATATTACAGTCAGTATCACTTTAGACATTTATTTCCCTAACATCGCTAACTAGAGTACGCAATGTGCGATCTCTTCGGCGAATGAACCGGACAACTGCTGATGAATAGGGGATTAAAATAATACTAAACATGACATGTTTCCTGTAACCTGAACACTAAAGTGTACATATAACCTTTATATATATATATATATATATATATATATATATATATATAAATTAAATACCATCTGCTCATAAAACATTGTGGAAAGGAACCATTATTATATGAAATATATAAATAACTAAATATGAGAGTGCGAGTGTGTATTTTACCGCGTGATCGCACCAGGCCACTTGATACGTGGCATACTGATCACAATCGCACAGTAAAACAATATTAACCAATATACTTTTGTTCATTCAATTATACGACTTCGACAGTTCCACCCTTTGATAGTATAATAAACTATCACCTTAAAGATTTTACATGCAGGATCTCAGTACCACGTTTCATTGCTCTGTAATGTAAGTTCCCCTTGGTGTAAGACCAAGCTGTTGGTAGATCTAAACAGGTTACCATAAGAGAGAGTCTTAATCCTCAAGACAATTTTTTTTTCTTTTACTATAGACCGCATACCTCTGGAGTTTGGAGATAACCTTTTTTTTTATGCCCTTCAAGGGTACAATAAAACATGTAATGCATTATTTGGAAGGGTACAAAGTACAATAGAACATGTATCAGTTATACAGAATACTCTACTACAGTTCTTCATGTCTAACAGGTTCATTTGTCCAAAGCATGTCTTTTAGCTCAGACAACATTTAGATGTTCATCAATAACATCATCCTATGTCTATCAATAATGTCATATACAATCTCCTTCAGCTTGCGTTAGTATAAACACTCTAATAATGTCATCAGTTCTTTTCATCAACACTTGTGGGGCGGGCTATTGTCCATTCGTTCTTTCCAGTCTCCCAATACTCAAGTTTCTTTGTATATGAAACAGTGATCGGCTTGCCAAATATTGGGAGACTTCAGACTAAGGGACCTAGGTGTCATACTTTTCCCCTAGTTACCTCCCACCCATAATTCGGGTACCTCAGGAATATTTAGTGGAAACAGAACTAGTCCTATTCGATATAATCACTGAGGCACGTGAGAGCACATCCAGCACTTTTTGATCTACAACCTTACCCACCCAAGAATGATAATCATTCTCAAGGATGCCTGCTCAAGTCCGAATATTACTGGACTGGCATCGCTGGATGTACCACTCTTCAACTATGGGGTCAACGTACTTACGGACGCAAAACTCCTCTGACAATAGCCCCTCGCACTTTCTCCAAGCTCCAAGGTTTCCAAATTTTCGTTTACCCCTGAATTGAATAGAGTAATTGGCTGGGCCGATTGTGCTACTAACTTCTCCTTTATCTCCAACTCCTCAATATCATTACCTGAACCAGCCTCTGTCACCTGTCCACATTTAAAAGAATTGACTGTCCTGAAAAGAGAATGAGATGAGAGAAACACAGAACAGGAAAAACTACAAATTCATGCTGGACAACTGTTTTAGTCTTTGGCTCAGGTGCTACTAACTGCATTCGAGGCCTCTCAGAACAGATTCATGAGTGCACTTGGACCCTTCTCTGGGTGTTGACTGCTCTGCAGTGGATGGAATGGGTACCAGTGTCTCTCCGCTACCCTTAAGGATGTGATTCTGGTAGCCTAAACTTGTTACCTGTCTGTCAAATAACCTGAGCCTCGGAAATTAATGTTCCATAACTTACTCTCCTGGTCCAACGTCCTTACAGTTAGTGTAACTTTTCAGGAGAAAGTGTTTTGAACGTTCTCGGTTGCTGTCTCACTATTTACCTTTCCTCTCAATGTCTAGACTAGTCTCTCAGTTACAAACTCATCACAAGAAAAGTCAAAAACATTTCAAAAGTCAACACTTTAGGAGGCAGTTTAGGAGTTATCTTGATAGGGGGGAGGACTAGTGGCCAAAGCTACCAGCCACTTCAATCAAATTTCAACCCTCATTCTATTCAATTCATTCTAACTAGTACCGTTACTTTCTGTTCACACTGGTTTGTGGCTAATCAAAAGTATGTGATTTGTTATCACTGCTCATACATTATACATTTATTATCAATAACATAAATACCCCGACATGCGCAGAACCGCAAACAGAGGAATAACCAGCCGGTTGTATCAACGCCGGTGAGTGCACCCAGGCAGTCGCTGCAGAGAACCAGAGGCAGTGTGCCAGCAGGGACGGAGCGGAGGTGCAGCAGGTGCTGCGTCGGCTCCCGGGTAGACGCCGCGGGAGACTGGGGCCTGACAGCCCATCATTTTTTATAGCAGCTCTTCTGAGGCATGAAATGTATCAATAGTATGCTAATCGTTAACATCTGATATGATAGCATTAATACATTCATATTTCAGTGATGTTATCAATGTGTTCTGACTGCAACTACCAGGTCATTCATTCCAACAATTCTGGCTTTATTAAATGACAATTGTATGGAGTGCTACAGAGAACAGATTGAATTAAAAGTTATTGATTACATTTAAGTTATATGACAACTTATAAAATATAATATTGCTATATGTGGGGATTTTATGTGGGTTTTAAATAAGGTTAATGTAAGTTACTTGATATTTTTGAAAAAAATTAACAGTGTTTTTCAAACTTAAATAATTGGATGAAGTCGGCAAAATTGAGTAAAATTGATTTACCGTGCGATTGCAATTAGTATGCTACATCATACTGCGGTTAATAAAGCAATTGCACAGGTAAACAGAACATACACTTACATTCACACCTACATTTTTAAATAGGACACATTTATTAAAGTACCTACCCACATTCATTAATTATTAAATGAATTAGAGATTATTTATACATGGAAAAAATCTACAGTAAAGGTATTTAGGGTTGAGGTCCTCAGAAATGCATGGAGTTTGGTCTCATATTAATCCATATTTTACCAGCAGAAATCCGGTATCAACAGATGAGTGATCGCACATAGCGAACACTAGTTATGAATAGTAAGAGATTAATACTCAAAAACACTTTGTTTGTGGGTCAGTTTAAAACAATTTTTCGGCAGGAAAACACGTATGCAACAGTTGGAATGAGTTGCCCCCACATTTGACAAAAAGATGGATTGAACTGACCTATGACCAGCAGTCTACTGTAACATCATAAACCCTGGACCAATGAAGAACTTTCTTAGTGTTATCTGTGTATAATTGTGTCATCACCACTGATTCTTTACAACCAAACTGAATATAAACTGTTCTCTGGTACCAGAACAGTCTCTTTGCCAACAGACATCAGCTTTGACGACTGTTCCTGGATCCAGTGTGCGCTGAATATGTATCGGTTATACTTTGGAACATTCTTATTGTTATTAAATCTCTTTGTGCTTTGGAAGCACATTAATCGCATCGGACAATCTTTATTGGTGAGATAGTAATGGAAATAACAGTTTGGGGGCTCTGAGTGACGCAACGCTACTCAAGGATTCGCAAAAGCTACGGATTTTGGTTTACCAACAAAGGGTGGGAGATATGTCATATGCAGGCAAGAACGCAAATAATCCTATGCATTTTATCATCCAGTCGTGCTAAACCGAATATCCGCTTTGTGGGATCTAAGGGGTGCTGGTGAGATCCTAGGGACAAGAAAGGAAAATTGTTTCTTTTTCATGTCATTTTGTGAATAAAACGTGGTTTGTTTGTATGTTCCCCTGTACATTTGCCACATGTTTACACAATTATACTTTTAGTTATTGCTGTTGTATTTTGTAGTGGAAGGAATTGTTAAAACCTCTGAGACATTATTACCAACATATGGAAAGTATTTTTTGTACAGAAAACAAAGGTGTATGTGAACTGTGAATTGTGTGATTGTGAAAGTAAAGAGACTGTTGAGGAAACGGTGTAAAATTGACGTTGAGATTGGTAAACGAGGTAAACTTTGAAAACAAAGGTTTTCTTCATAATAGCAATTGTAATCATAGAACATACAGATAATTAGTACATGTAAGCTATGCGATCGGACCGCACGTGTTGCATGCGCAACTGTGACTGTGAATTATGGATGGTTGGAGGAAATTTGCTGGAAAGGCTGGTATTATTCAACATTTAGTGCTTTCAGTTCTAAAGTACTCAGCAGGAATTTCACTGGAAAGGCAGATTGTTTTGTGTTTTAAAGCATTGAGGAGTCCACTTCTACACGAACATTAAACGTTGATATTCCCATTCTCTTAGTTGAAATTAACTGTGTTAGGGACCTCACTGTGTACACTGGCAATTGCGTGTATTATTTAGTGGTACACAGTTTAGAAGAAGTGAGTGGACGCACCTTATAGAATTCATCCACGCCCACCAAAAATCCCTTGCTGGAGTTTTGTGCTGCAAAACTATGAGGATTCCGTTTCCACATGGGCACTAAACAAATGTGTGAGATGGCTGATGTAACTGAAGTACAGGTTACGCTCAGACCTTTAAGGGTCAGAAAGTGTATGGTAAGTATAACATATGGTGTGTCTGCAGCTGCGCACGGTGAGAAATGGGTGAAAATGACCGTTGAATGTGTGAAACCTTTTTCCTAAAGTTGATAGTTTTGATCCAGAGGTATTGAGTACTGTTAGAGCTAAAATTTGTTTGATAAAATCACTAAAACTGTGGATTAAACAAACTGACTGTTTAAAACTGTGGCAACAGGAAGGGAGTATATGGCATGGGAGAGCATGCGCAGTGGAAGGTAGAGTTGCGAAACAAATAAAAGCAACCGCAAGCACGCCCCCACCGCCATATTCAAGTGTAGTAAAAGTATAACTGATACCAAAATTGATAAAAATAACAAATGTAACTTATTACTCATATTGAGTGGTATAAAATGGTAATGTTTCTTAAGAAGATGATTAACCCACTTTTGTTTAAGCCATAGCCCTGCTTTCAATATACAGGAATTGCCACATAGGCAAGAGAAGGAGGGAGGGGGGGCGGTCCTACCCTCAGGCAGTGGCTGGAACCAGTGAGACAGGTTTAGAAATCAATAGACTGGAGAGAGATTAGTATTCCATTCAATGGCAGGTCAAACCTTTAAAATTTGAACAATCAATAGGAACATTCCCACCTATGTGGATAATAATCAAAGTGCAGCCAGGGAAAATAATGATCCTGGTAAATGTATTAATATTAGTAAAGGGGGATTGTAATTAATTTGTTGTAATCTCTGTATTGGCTTATTTTCAGAGAACATGGAGGGAATATTGTTCCACACATACTGGAGAGAAGAGATAACAGAGATATCCATTGTACAGGACAATGGTTCCAGCTAATTGACTCTGAGTGCGCTGATATTATAGAATTAAAACCAGTAAGAACAATCTAACAGGTGACAGAGTAAATTGACAAGTAAGTGACAAAAGACTACAGATAAAATAACGTTTAGATATAACATTTGCTGCCATTGAATGGATACATAAGCAAACAGACTAATGTCTGAAGTCTGATTGACTAATGATAAAGTGTTTTTATCTGGTATTAATTCATTTTTTTCTCTTCCTTAGACAAGTACGGCCAGAGAGAGAGATATATATTAGTTGTTGGAGTTACAGAAGAAGTGCATAATTTTCCCTTTAAGTTACTGGTACAAGTTAATATTGGGTTATTCTAACATTCTTTCTTCTTGTGGCAGTGGCTCATACTAACTTAATTGGCTGAGATTTATTATTTAAGATAGGATGTATATTATACTGTACTTCTGATGTTGTTGTTAGATACTCCAGGAATCCATGCATGGGAGGTACAGAATATGCTTCACAGGGGTTAATTTTGCACTCCACTGTTATAGATACAAGTCCATCACAGTTAGGAGAAATAGTGTGATCAAAGATATTGAGTACCTTATGGAATAAAAGATGGACAGGACACTGGATGAAGGGCTGATATAACTCCCTGTTATAATTAGTAAGAATGGGGGAGGGTCTACAGGTTAGTTCAAGATTTAAGGGGGATTAATGAAATAGTTGAGAGCCAATTTCCCCTAGTGCCCAATCCAACTGTCATCTTGATGTAAATCTCCTTTTCTGCTTTTCTGCAAATCATTTAATTATAATTATCCCTTGCTGTTTTATCCTCTGTTCATACATTCTTTTATTGTCAAGTATCTCTTTTCTTTCTCTTATAAAGGGGCACAATGTACATGGACAGTCTAAGTGTTTTGGTGCAAGCCTCACATGACTTTTAATCTGTCCAACCAAAACAATGGTTACAAGTAGTATGTAAATATAGCATTGCTGTGTTCCGATTTGTTTATGGCATCATACTTGTCAAAGATAAATAATTGAATGAAGGAGGTGCATTAATCATTTCTGTGCATTGTGATCAGTTGTGATGCAAATGATAGGCAATGTAACTTTTTATTATAAAATTAAAGTGTGTTTTATATATCTACTAATCTTTCATTATAAAATATATTGTGGTGAACAAAGTGCTAAACAATGTTTTCAACATCTGAATCATATTGTGTTTGGTATCACACTGCTTAGAATTTAATAAGAATGCTTTTAGGGCTATTTATGTAGCGGTCGCATTTAGCGTACGCTAGTTAAGGATAATATAATTTTTCTACACACTAAATAGCAAGCACTCAAGGGTCATTAAGAATCAGTTTGAACAAGTCTAGAGGTGGGAATCGGAAGTAAGGACAGCTAGCATTCCTGAGAACAATGACCAGAGGAATCCACCAATGCCACATTGAGAATCTGAGAGTGCAAAACCCCTCAGCCAATGAATGAAGAGCTTACAATTTTAAATGTGTCACTGTACTGTGTATGTAAGCTCTGGTTGGAGACCAGAGCGTCCTGATTGAAGCTTGAGTTGGTGCCAATTCTTGCACTCATTTGTATACCAAGCTTTGCCTTATTATGCTTCGCTAATAAAACCTTTAGTGATTTGGAACCACAGCGATCGAATTGAATTTTTTTTTATTGGCAACGATAATTCGGACGCAACATACTAAACACTTGTTACTCTATTTCTCGCGGGTAGGACACAAGGTTGCAAAGGATATATTACAGCCATCCCAGACAGGGATTAAAATACTTGATATACTATCGCACCCAGGGGTTAAGACACTTGACAATAGACAAGATTCATGCTATACAGGACATGACACTGCCGCAGAACCAGCAACAGATTTGTGCTTTTTTAGGGATGTGGAGATACAATAGATCCTGGGTTTTTCTATTCTGGCTTTACCATGGCACAGGTTAGTCTCATCCTCATGGCATGAGCTTATCTTACATACTGAGGAGTCAAAGCAAGCATTCCTTAACATTAAAGAGAGTCTGACTAAAGCACCTGCTCTGGGGATGTCTGATTGTGATATATCTATGTCTTGACATAGACACTGGCTTGATTCAACTGTTTAAATATTGCATGTGGTATCTACCCTCCTAAATACTGCCTAAATTACATATGTCTCCTGAGAAAGGTGTACAAAGTGAGCCTCCATATGCACAAATGGTGGAAGGAGAGGATACTCTGGCTCAGGGTGAATTTGGCAGGTATACAGATACACATGTTTGTTTAAAATATTTAAATCAGAGTTTTACAGAAAAGACCTGAGATAAATGACACCCACTTAGAAAATGTGAATATTCTTCAATGTTTTATGTTCTACATTTCTCATAGACAGATGGACATGTATTGGTTTTACTGTTATAAGGATGAAGAAAGTGCTATAGAAGTTGAACTTTGGCCCACCTCACTTAACCCAAGTAGCCAAACTCATGAGATTGAGAAAGGCATGTGAGTTGGCAGAGTTAATATGTATACTGACTTTAAGCAAGTTTTTAGTGCGTGACTCTGGGGCTCTGTGGTGACTTAAGAACTTTTATGACAGTAACAAGACATCATTAGCACAGTCACAACACACAAAAGGAGTTTTGACAGTGATAAAAAGACTTGATATCAATGGGTAATAACAGGGCATAGAGTGCTGCCAATTGGGCAGCAGGTTTATCTGTGACAACTGACAGAATAATGGTCTTTGAAACCATAAACACACAAGAATTAATTAAAATGCAAAATTTGTGTTACCTACAGGAAAAGGCGGTCAGGAAGGTGAAGGGATGTGGTCAGGAGTCCTCTGCACTCTGGAGAGATGGACAAAGTAGGCCTGTGGCTCCCAGAGTATATATTCCAGGCCTAGCTGAAGCAGCACATGATCTGACTCATCTGGGTAAAGAAAGTATGTACAAGCTGGTAAGACCATACTGGTGTGCATTAGACATTTCTTCTTAAGCTAGTAGGAAGGCAATGTCCTTATTTACTTGATTGAGGAAAAATGTTGGAAAGACAATACCAACAGAGCCATCGCATATCCCTCCTACAGATGGACTTTTTCCAGGTAAAACAAATAAAAATAAATACTTCATCCAATTGCCACCTTGCAAGAATCTCAAGTATGTATTGGTGTGTACATATGTATTTTCTAACTGAGTAAAGACATTTCCAGCTGGCACTAACACTGCTGTTTCATAGCCAGGAACTTGTATGCAGATATTCTATCCCTAGAATTATAGAAAGTAATGGGGGTACTCATTTTACTGGTGATATCTTTCAGATCATGTGTGAAACTTATGGGCATTTGATAGTAATTTATATACTCTCTATAGGACACAAGCCAGTGGGAAAAAGTAGAGAGGGTAAATGGTACTATCAAGAATGAATTGAGTAGAGTGATAATTCTAACTAGGTTGGAGTGGCTGGAAGCTTTTGTCACTAGACCTCCCCAGTGTCATCATCATTATCAACATTTATTTATATAGCGCCAGCAAATTCCGTAGCGCTTTACAATTGGAAACAAACAGTAGTAAAACAATACTGGGAAATACATACAGACATAGAGGTAAGAGGGCCCTGCTCGCAAGCTTACAATCTATGGTGTTGTAAGAACCACTCCTAAACCACCTTTTAACCTGTCACCTTTTGAAATACTTTTTGACAAGTAACCGCACTTGATGGTAGATTCCCAAGATGAGTTAAAATGTAATGAAGAGACTGTTCAAAATCTTGTAAAGAGAAGCAAATAGTGAGACAGCAACAAAGGACATTCGAAACATTGTCTCCTGATATTTTATACACTCACTGTCATGATTTTGGACTGGGAGAATATGTTATGAACTGTAATTTCCTACACTCAAGTTGTTTTACAGACAGGTGATAAGGCCTATTCCTAGCGATGATGACCAGCACCACATCTCTGAAAATAGCAGTAAGAGACACTTGGATCTGTTCCATCCACTGCAGAGTCAACAACTCGTAGAAGGTTCAAAATATAGCCAAGGATAACACTTGGGAATCTGTTTCGGGAGAAATGCAATGTCAGTCCAGTAATAATTTGGACTTGAACAGGCATCAATGAGAACACAAAATATTGTATGACTAGTCACGTTCCCGCTAAACATTTCTGATGTTCTTGAATTACAGGGGAGAGAAGACCAAAAGAAGGAAGCTATAACACTATTAGATGCCCTAGTTTGAAACTTTGCCAATACTCAGTAGAACGATTGCTGTGCTTGAATTTTTCACATGCAAAGAAACTTGAGTATTAGGTAGCTGAACCAAATGAACAGCTCGCCACACAAGTGTTTATAAAACACTCATTAAAGAACGGTTAACCAAAAAGTCTGAAAGGTATCATAAACAAGTTCATGTTAATAGACATAAGAAAATATTGATTGAGAACGTTTCTTTAGGTTACTGTTTAAATGTTATACAAGGGGGAACTTTATTAGAATATTGTGTATTGATTTAACATGTTATAATGTGCTTAAATTCTTCCAGACAATGTATTATATATGTGGGTGAAGGGCATAGAAATGGTTAACTCCGAGCTCCAAAGATATATGTTTTCTAAGAAAAGTAATTGTTTAAACTAACTCCAGAGGTACATGATTAATAAAGTAATTTCTGAAATTATGACACTTTCCCACGATAATGCAACTGATATCCACAGATAGTATGATGACACTAAGAGGAACAAATATCACAGAAAATTAAATGTACTACTGAGAACCTGCAATAAAATCTTGAAAGGGTGAGAGTGTTAGGTATACTCTCAAAGGGTGTCTTGTCAAAGTTGAATAATTGCATGAAGTCTAAATTGATTAATATTGATTTACCGTGCAATTGTGATTATTACGTTATGTCCCACCGTGTTAATAACGCAATCACACAGATAACCAGCACATACACTTACACTCACACCTACATTTGTAAATAGGACAAATTTATTAAAGTTCCAACCCAAATTCATTTATTAATAAATTAATGAGATTATTTATACATAGATAAAAATACAGTAAAAGTTTTTACGGTTTAGGTCCTCAGAAATGTATGGAGTTTGGTCTCAATTTAATCCCTATTTTACCAGCAGAAATCCGGTATAAACAGAGGACTAATTGCACATAGTGAACATTAGTTATGAATAGAAAGAGATTAATACTCAAAAGCACTTTGTTTATGGGTCAGTTTAAACTGTTTTTTCGGTGGAAGACACGTATGCAACAGTTGGAGTGAGTTGCCCCCAAAGAGGGATCGATTGAACTGACCTATGACCAGCAATCTACTGGAACATCATAAACCCTGAACCAATGAAGAACTTTCTTAGTGTTATCTGTATATAATTGTGACATCACCACTGTTTCTTTGTAACTGATTATAAACTGTCCTCTGGTACCAAAACAGTCTCTTTGCCAACAGACATCAGCTTTGACGACTGTTCCTGGATCCAGGGTGCACTGCATATATATAAGTTATACTTTGTAACATTCTTATTGTATTTTTATGCTTATTGTTTTTAAATCCCTTTGTGCGTTGGAACCACAATTATCACATTGGACAATCTTTATTGGTTAGACAGTAGCGGACATAACAGGTCCTATGCAAAAAAATGGGCAAAATGTTTATTTTGGATTATGTGAGACATCTGCATACTGTTGAAACATTAGTCACAACTGTGGGTACACTAATTGAAAATATAGACTATTGAAAGGATATACGTTCAATAAACAAATTTAGACTGGGGGTACACATTAAAAATTGTGGTGCGATCAGTGAAAGTATATTAGTTTACATTAACAATGTGGCCATTCACTACATCAATATATGCTTGCCGGAAAAATGATCTGTCTACATCAGTGGTTCCAAACCGGTGGTACTCGTACCCCCGCGTGTACATGCTGGGTGGTTCAGGGGTACTCCAAAAATAATAAGTAATGGCATATTGGAGATAGGACACGTCTCTTTAGCCCACAAGAATTTAAGAGGTCCCGCCCTCTGCTATTCTGTCTCTGATTGGGTGAAATAAGGAACATGACTGAGGTTGCGAGGAGACTGAGAAACTGCAAGAAGCGGAGCTGACGGCTGTGATGTGATTAGTTCTGTTCTAGCAAATTACAGATATTATTTTAACAGACAATAGAGACGTCAGGCTGTTCAGTATGCCTGCTAGATAAAAGGTATTTTTTTCTCAGAGCAAAGGTGCTTATTGAAATTGTGTATATCTTGATCAGAATCTCACCTCAAAATGGTTCTTTTTTAACTTTTCCTTTTGTAACACATTTGGTCCAGCTTTAGCACAGCTTTCCTTCTGCTGTTCCTTACAGATCTATAACTCGTGTATGCCGTGAATCGCATGCGTGGTGGTGGGGGAGGGGTGGTTCATTATTTAAAAACAACTATTTTAATAACAAGGGGTACAATTTATAGAAATGGGTTCAAAAGGTGTAGACAGGTCTAAAAAGGTTGGGAACCACAGGTCTACATTATCAGTGTTGGTGTTTTAAAAGATTTGGAATTTTATATTTCGGGAATTTACCTAAGTTATCTTTATAAGTATGTTGTTATTTTGAGTTGCTTTTTTTTTTCAAAATAAGTTTTTATTGAGATTTAAGAACATAAAAAGGTTATACAAACATTTTTAACAGTATTTGTTCTAATTAGTCAATTATAAAGAAAATACAATCTCATGACATTATGTCAATATAAAGAATGAACATTTCTAATCTTATAAGGAAAGCTATTGATAACCTAGTACCAAAAACTAAAACACAAGCACAGGGGTGGGGAAGGGGTAAAAACAGAAGGAAAGGGTGGGAGGATAGCATAATAAGAACTCATAACAATATATCAATTAAGGTCTCAGCTAATCGATTAAAATATATCTAAATCTTATTTAAAACAATTTTGAAGAATAACCTAATCTAATAATACTATAGATCCCTTATATCTCTGTATCTATACATATATATATATATATATATATATATATATACATACACATACATACATACATACATACATATACATACACATATACATAGCTCAGGTGGGTATGTTTAAGGCTGCGAAATCTGGAGAATCAATAAAATGCAACCAAGGACCCCAAATAATAGAATATGTTTCAAAAGAATCAGTAGTTTATAGATGTAGTTCCTCCATATACCTATAATACTCTAATCTATTAATCCAGTCACGGATATTTGGTGGTGTAGTTATTTTCCATCTTGCAGGTATAACTGCCTTAGCAGCCGATATCACAAATTTTAACAAAGATTTTTTAAAGCATGATATAGACATATCTATTTTATTGAGGAGCCAGAATACTGGGGTATCGGGAATGGATGGAGTTGCATGTATTTATTGTAACCAGAGAAAAAACAAGCCTGCGCACAGTATATCCCATATGGTATATGGTACCAGCTGCGTGGCAATATAAATGCCCATATATGTATACAAAACAAAAAGACAGTTGTCAGTACTTATCCTTTACACTGCATATCTGTGTGTATCCAGCAAATTGAAAACATGAGCTATTAGTTCATATTTTGATATATAATATGGAATATACCGAGCGCGGGCTTGTTTTTTCTCTGGTTTTGTTTCAAAATATTGCCTTCTTGTCATAGCAGCTGTCCATCAAGCATATTTAAGGCACATTTGGGTGTGGCTCACAAGCCAGCCCTTGCTAGATGTAAACCCCTATACCTGAGAGGTGACTGCATCTGATTTTAACTGCATTTTAATGGTGTTTAAAGCTTATAGGTCAGTGTAGGACCTGCACATAATGACGTGCCCTTGATGCTGGGATGCAGGCTACCGTAAAATGTTTTGATCAAAACATGAATTAATACCTCATGTTTTCAGTTTTATAGATACACACAGATATGCTGTGTTTTGGATAAGTCTTACTCTGAATAAGATGGCTAGATGAACAACTTAAAGAATGTCCTCTATTTGTTCCTTGAACAGTACAATCTACTGCCTTTGGGTGAGTTAAAACTTTGTAATTTAATATTGGGGAATTATTGTCTAACCAAAGCACTTCAATATGTAAAATACATTCAGGACTTTTTCTGTTACACTAGTTTAGTAGGAGTGACATACCTGCAATGCTCCATCCGTTCATATAACTCAGCAAAGAAGATATAGTAAAATTATGAATGTGTTTGTATGGGTTTCCTCCGGGTGCTCCGGTTTCCTCCTACACTCCAAAAGCATACTGGTAGGCTAATTGGCTGCTAACAAATTGAACTTAGTCTCTCTCTTTTTTTTTTTTGTCTGTGTATGTATAATAGGGAATTTAGACTGTAAGCTCCATCGGGGCAGGGACTGATGTGAGTGAGTTGTCTGTACTGCGGAATTAGTGGCGCTAATAAATAGCTGCTGATGATGATGATGAAATGTAAAAAAACAGCCTTTGTATTTGCTCTGTACACATAATAATTGGCTATTACCTTTCAATAACATATTTCATATTATACCAATAACTATATTATTAAATAATGAATGTTATTACAATTTTGTGAATGTAGGCAAAACATCAAAGTGTCTTAGTTTATTATTGTTTTTTATTGGTGATGCTTTATGAAAGATTTTGTGTTGAACAATTAACTTCTATTGTATTATAATAATGTTTCATCCTCCATTGAATAGACTGTAAATTGTCATTGCAAGAGGATTGTGCCATATTTATAATTACTATCCAGCTCTGATGATGATGAAGAACTATAATTATTTATTTCAAAATTTTTGGCAGCCTCTTATTATCTAAATGATGCAAAATATGTCACTGCACAAAGACTATTTGAAGCATTGTGCACATCTGTGGTTTTCATAATTGAACTTGGTAGTTTATTATTATTTATAACCACTAATAATAAGTGTAATAAAAATAATATAGCATCAAATCTCACACACTTGGATTAGAAGAAAATTAGAACTTGTTATTATAGAGAATTAGACCCTTTACCCACTGAAATTTAAACATATTTGCCGTACCACATAATGTAAGACCAAACATTTTGGTCAGCATAAGATAGACAGCTCTGTTTACCAGTGGTGTACCAGGCAATGTTAATAAAGGTTAAACACATTTGGTCTCTCCCTCATTGGGAAACATCCCAGTGGCACTTCTCACAGTGTTCTTAAACATCACATATAGCATGTTTTAGATTAATGTAAAATACTATTCAATTGCTACCTATATCATCAAAAGCTATGGTCATCCTGATGACTTGTAACACTAAAGAGTTACATGGAACTGTGCTCATTCTAAAGATGAAAAGCACCAACCACTAAAACTCCAAGTGAGGGAGGTTTGTGCTTTAATGTAGACACAAAGTGAAGGACAGCCTGGAGATACAACACAATAAAAATGTGAACCAAACAAAAAAATGTAATTAAGGGCTAAATCTTGGAGAAGGCCATCGCTTATATTTATCATTTGTGATTAAACCCTTTTTTTGTGAAGCAGAAGCAAGGTTAATCCATTTTGTTCATGTCCCTTACCTTGAGAATTTGGGGAGCCCAATTCAGCATGGGGTCACAGAGAATGTGCAGTAGTGGTTTGGTCCTAAACCAACCTTCAGAGATAAAGGCCAACTATCCAGAAAGCTGAGAGAACTGGCTCTTACTCTGATATGGAATGCATAAACCACATAAAATCAATATGGAATATAATAGTACAATTTAATAATATAAAACACAATATAAAACAATTAATCCAATATGGACATCAGATCACATATATATTGAATTACAAATGTCCCATAATAAGACATAGCACAATATAAGTGAGCAATGGGGAGTACTGCCTTGTCGTATTGTTAGGAACCCCTCCAGCCAGTACATCAAAACCCGGAGTCTGCTCTGAAGTCTGGTGTTCACTGGAGCCCCTAGTGGTGGGGACAGACTTGGCCGCAGACAACAGAGGGTCGTGAGTTGTGCACTGACTGGGGAGAACTCACCGAGTATAAGAGCAACCAGCAGAGTGGAGTCCAGGGAAGGGTCGAGGGCCGGCAGCAGACAGAGTATCCAGTAAACAAGCCGAGGTCAGAGGTCACAGGCAGAACATCAGCATCAGAGTCCAGGCAAAAGATCAAGGGGCACAAGCAAACAATAGTAGTCAGATATCAAGGCAAGAGTCGGCAACAAATAATCAGGATCCAAATAGAGCAGAGAGCAAGAGACACAGCAGGCTAGTATGCAGCAAGCAGGAACTATAACCGGCAGGGAGGGCTAGGCCTTATAAGCAGATAACAACCAATGAAAAACTGTCCTGCACAGCAGGTACTATTTAGCCCAGCTGGGCTATAACTGTATAGAATGTGCGCACGCGCCCGGCTGTCCTAGATGCTGGGACGTGGCGCTAGAGGCTAAGAGCGTCCCGACTGTTGCCTAGGCAACGGCCGGGACCAGGAGGAAATGACATCCCGGTCATCATGACGATGGCCGGGACGCTGTGCCAGAATCGGAAGCGAGTCGCAGCGGTGCCCAGAGCCGCTGTGGCTCGTAACTAGGGATGTGCACCTGCGACTTTTGAGGTCTTGTGTTTTGTGTTTTGGATCCGGATTTTCTCGATGTTTTGGGTTCGGATTTGTTTTGCAAAACACCTGCCGAAACGTTTTGGTTTGGATTTAAGGTTTTGGATTCGGATTTTTTTTGAAAAAAAACTAAAAAGTGTAAAAATCAACTTTTTGGGCTTATTTTCACTCCTACGCTATTATTAACCTCAATAATATTCAATAACAATAATTTCCACTAATTTAAAGGCTATTCTGAACACCTAACACCTCACAATATTTTTTTTTTTTAGTACAAAACATTGCAACGAGGTATCTTTCTGGACTGCATAGAGGAGTGTTCCCCACAATACAATTAAAAACCCATCAACTGGTCTGAATTACACCCAAAAATAGTATCTGGACTGCGTAGAGGACTGCCCACTGGCCACCACAATATAATATATAGAAAACCTTCAACAGGTCTGAATTACACCCAAAAATAGTATCTGGACTGCGTAGAGGACTGGCCACTGGCCACCACAATATAATATATAGAAAACCTTCAACAGGTCTGCATTACACCCAAAAATAGTATCTGGACTGCGTAGAGGACTGGCCACTGGTCACCACAATATAATATATAGAAAACCTTCAACAGGTCTGAATTACACCCAAAAATAGTATCTGGACTGCGTAGAGTAGTGGGCACTGGGCACCACAATAAAAAATATATATAAAACCTTCAACAGGTCTGAATTACACCCAAAAATAGTATCTGGACTGCGTAGAGGACTGGCCACTGGCCCCCACAATATAATATATAGAAAACCTTCAACAGGTCTGCATTACACCCAAAAATAGTATCTGGACTGCGTAGAGGACTGGCCACTGGCCACCACAATATAATATATAGAAAACCTTCAACAGGTCTGCTTTACACCCAAAAATAGTATCTGGACTGCGTAGAGTAGTGGGCACTGGGCAACACAATAAAAAATATATAGAAAATCTTCAACAGGTCTGAATTACACCTAAAAATAGTATCTGGACTGCGTAGAGTAGTGGGCACTGGGCACCACAATAAAAAATATATAGAAAACCTTCAACAGGTCTGAATTACACCCAAAAATAGTATCTGGACTGCGTAGAGTAGTGGGCACTGGGCACCACAATAAAAAATATATAGAAAACCTTCAACAGGTCTGAATTACACCTAAAAATAGTATCTGGACTGCGTAGAGGACTGGCCACTGGCCACCACAATATAATATATAGAAAACCTTCAACAGGTCTGCATTACACCCAAAAATAGTATCTGGACTGCGTAGAGGACTGGCCACTGGCCACCACAATATAATATATAGAAAACCTTCAACAGGTCAGAATTACACCCAAAAATAGTATCTGGACTGCGTAGAGTAGTGGGCACTGGGCACTGGGCACCACAATAAAATATATAGAAAACCTTCAACAGGTCTGAATTACACCCAAAAATAGTATCTGGACTGAGTAGAGTAGTGGGCACTGGGCACCACAATAAAATATATAAAAAACCTTCAACAGGTCTGCATTACACTGCACATACGGCTGCTCCTCCATCCTCTCCATCATATACATGTTGGAGTTTCAGCGTGTGAAAACCTCTTGTTTTTGATAATGTCAGTGCATTTTGAATATTTTTCAATTTGCCCCACAACACTGAATGTACTTTATCTATGATACGCATCTATCTATCTTGACTGCGTAGTGTGGTGGCCCCAGTACACAATTTGGTACCGAGGCCACAATATAATTAAAAAACCCTCCACGGGTCAGAATTCCACCAAAAAAGGGTATGGACTGCGTAGTGTGGTGTGCCCGGAACACAATTTTTTACAGCGCCAACAATATAATTAAAAAATTGGGCATCAACTGTCACCGTTGTTTAATATCTGATACACCTAAATATGGACTGCACAGTGGAGTGACCCCAGTAGTAAATTTGGTGCCGGGGCCACAATACCTCCTCCAACTTCCAAGTGTAGTGTTTATAAAGACAGACAGCGTCGAAGTGTTATTAGTTGACTTTCTTAACCCTAAAATTGTCCCTGTTGCAAATATTCGTGCAATGGAGAGTTACTTTTTCATTGAAAGACTCAAGCTTTCAAGTGTAGTGTTTATAAAATATAAACAACAATACAGTAGTTTTAGAGCACATCAATACCTCTTGTTTTAAATTATGACAGGGCATTTTACTTTTGGTTTAATTTCTTGAATTTGTTTAGATTTGGTTTTACTTTTTGAACATGGCAAACGACTGTTGATTGGTCATATAATGCAAAAAAAAAAGGTCCAAGATGGAATTGTCCTTGGGCCCTCACACCAACCTTTATGTTGTTGAAATAGGACATGCACACTTTAACAAACCAATCATTTCAGCGACAGGGCCTACCAAACAACTTTGGCTGAAATGATTGGTTTGTTTTGGTCCCCACACCAAAAAAGCTATTCATCTCTCCCTGTACAGACTAAACAGGCTCTACTGAGGCAAGATGTCGTCCTCATCCTCAACCTCTGATTCCTCTCCCCCTACAGTGTGTACTTCCTCTTCATCACACATTATCAATTCGTCCCCGCTGGACTCCACAACCACAGGTCCCTCTGTACTAACTGGAGGGCAGTGCTGTACTTCATTGAGGAATTGATAATTCATTTTTATAAACATCATTTTTTCAACGTTATGAGGAAGCAACCTCCTTCGCCGCTCACTGACCAGGTTCCCCGCTGCACTAAAAACTCTTTCCGAGTACACACTGGAGGGGGGACAACTCAGGTAAAATAGAGCCAGTTTGTACAGGGGCTTCCAAACTGCCTTTTTTTCCTGCCAGTAACAATATGGACTGTCTGACATGTCTACTTGGATGGTGTCAGTAAAGTAATCATTCACAATTTTTTCTATTGTGACAGCATCCAATGCAGCGAGAGTAGACATGTCTGCAATGGTTGGCAGGTCCTTCAGTCCGGACTAGATGTTATCAGCATCCCCGCCAGCGCCTCTTTTGGGAAAACTGAGCTTTTTCCTCGCAGCCATAGATGTGGAAGAAAATGAGGGTGGAGCTGTTGGCATGTCACGGTCCTCTTCAGAGGACAATCTCCTGACCAGCAGGTCTTTGCACCGCTGTAGACTTTTGTCCGCCGGAAACAGAGACACAACATACGCTTTAAACCGAGGATCGAGCGCGGTGGCCAGAATGTATTCCTCTGACTTTAAAAGAGTGACCACCCTCGGATCCTGGCAAAGCGTACGAAGGGCTACATCCAAAAGAGCTACATGCTTGGTGTAATCGCAATGGCTTACCAGCTCCTCCCTCATTTTCTCCAGCTGCTTCTGCAACAGCCTGATCAGGGGAATGACCTGACTCAAGCTGGCAGTGTCGGAACTGACTTCTCGTGTGGCAAGTTCAAATGGCTGCAGAACCTTGCACAACACGGAAATCAGTCTCAGCTGCGCTTGACTGAGGCGCATCCCCACTCCTTTGCCTATGTCGTAGGTGGCTGTGTAGGCCTGAATGGCCTTTTGCTGCTCCTCCATCCTCTGCAGCATATAGAGGGTGGCGTTCCAGCGCGTCACAACCTCTTGTTTGAGGTGATGGCAGGGCAGGTTCATGCTTTTTTGATGTGCCTCTAGTCTGCGGTAGGCACTGGCTGAATGCCGAAAGTGTCCAGCAATTTTGCGCCCCACCGCAAGCATCTCCTGCACACCCCTGTCACTCTTGAGGTAATGCTGCACCACCAAATTAATGGTGTGGGCAAAACATGGGACGGGCTGGAAATTGCCCATATTTAATGCCCGCACAATGTTACTGGCATTGTCTGACACCACAAATCCCCATGAGAGTCTAAGTGGGGTAAGCCACTGGGTGATAATTTCCCTCAGTTTCTCTAATTTATTGTCAGCGTTGTGCCTCTTATTAAAGCCTGTAATACACAATGTTGCCTGCCTTTGCACGAGCAGCCATTTTGTAGATGCTGCTACTGATGCAGCTGTTGCTGTTGCTGCGGAAGGGGATGCATCTACCCAGTGGGCTGTCACAGTCATATAGTCCTTCGTTTGCCCAGAACCACTTGTCCACATGTCCGTGGTTAAGTGGACAGTGGGTACAACCGCATTTTTTAGAGCACTGAGGACACTTGATCGTACTTCTCTGTACATTTTTGGTATCGCCTGCCTAGTGAAGTGGAATCTCGACGGGATTTGGTACCGGGGACACAATACCTCCATCAACCCTCTAAATCCCACTCCACTGATGGCGGACACCGGGCGCACGTCTAACACCAACATTGCAGTTACAGCCGCAGTTATACGCTTTGCAATAGGGTGACTACTATCGTATTTTGTGGTCATGGCAAACGACTGTTGGACGGTCAATTGTTTTGTGAAAGACTTAGCGGTCTTACGACTTCCCCTCTGGGAAGATGACCGACTAACAGCAGCAACAGCAGCAGTGGCAGTAGTAGGCGTACCGCTGCAGGATTCCTCGGATAATTCCCGTATTGAGGAGGACTCAGTCTGGCTGCTGACTTGGGCTGCAGGACTGAATCTAATGGCGATTGTGGAGGAAGTTGATGAGGAGGGTGTTGCTGGTGTGTATCCAACTGGACCACGGGATTTAGGTGTCCCTGTACCGATGAGGGTCCTAGCCCCAGTTCCTGAACTAACCACTGAACTATGAAGGTTATTCAGGTGACGTATAAGGGAGGATGTTCCTAGGTGGGCAAGATCCTTACCCCTGCTTATTTGAGCTTTACATAAGCTACATATGGCCATACATTGGTTGTCTGGATTTGGATAAAAATAACTCCAGACCGAAGAGGTGCATTTTTTGGTCTTCTGACCAGGCATGACGATGGGCTTTTTCATCCCATGGACATCAGCTGTTTCACCCCCTGGTGCCTCATTTACAATAACCACATCACTATCCTCATCATCAAGTTCCTCCACAGCGCCAGCTACATCATCAATAGGCTCCTCCCGAGCCACCTCTTCCCGTACAGTGATGGGAAGGTCAGGCTTGACAACCACCAACACCCTTGGACTCGCCTTGAGGATTTGTGATAATTTCTCTTTAGAAGGCAGAGTTGTTTGCTGTTTTGTTGCTGACAGCATAACTCTCTTCAATTTTTTGTAGGGGGGGGGAGGAGGAGGAGGGATAAGATCCGTGGGTGAAGCTGAACCACTAGTCATGAACACGGGCCAGGGCCTAAGCCGTTCCTTGCCACTCCGTGTCGTAAATGGCATATTGGCAACTTTACGTTTCTCCTCAGATGATTTTAAGTTTCTCTTTTTGCTACTTTTTCTTAACTTGGGCTTTTTGGATTTTACATGCCCGGTTCTACGAAATTGGGCATCGGGCTTGGAAGACGACGTTGATGGCATTTCATCGTCTATGTCATGACTAGTGGCAGCAGCTTCAGCATTAGGAGGAAGTGGGTCTTGATCTTTCCCTACTTTATCCTCCAAATTTTTGGTCTCCATTATATGTAGCACAAGATACTGCAGAATGTGTGAACTTGGTAATATCGCAGTACTAATGGACTTATACTGCTGGATTGGTTTTGCAAATTTGGTTATAATTACTTTTTTTTTTTAATTTTTTATTTTAATTTTTTTTATAACTTTATTTTTATTTTTTAAAAACTTGGGAATAATGGGGAAATAACTATGCCCTTAGAAGCACAGAGCACAGGACACAGCACCACTGGACTGAACAGGACACAGCACAGGACCCAGCAGCACTACTGAACTCAGCAGGACAGAGCACAGGACACAGCACCACTGGACTGATACTGCAGAATGTGTGAACTTTGTAATATTGCAGTACCACTGGACTTTTACTGCTGAATGTGTGAACTTGGTAATATTGCAGTACCAATGGGCTTATACTGCTGGATTGGTTTTGCAAATTTGGTTATAATTATTTTTTTTAAAAAAAAAATATTTTTATTTTTTTTATAACTTTTTTTTTATTTTTTAAAAACTTGGGAATAATGGGGAAATAACTATGCCCTTAGAAGCACAGAGCACAGGACACAGCACCACTGGACTGAACAGGACACAGCACAGGACCCACCAGCAATACGGAACTCAGCAGGACAGAGCACAGGACACAGCACCACTGGACTGATACTGCAGAATGTGTGAACTTGGTAATATTGCAGTACCAATGGGCTTATACTGCAGGATTGGTTGTGCAAATTTTGTGGTAATTAAAAAAAAATTAAATTAGTTTTTGGTATTTTTTTAAATAACTTTTTTTTATTTTTTTAAACACAGGGGAATATTGGGGAAATAACTATGCCCTTAGAAGCAGAGAGCACAGGACACAGCACCACTGGACTGAACAGGACACAGCACAGGACCCAGCAGCACCACTGACCTCAAAAGGACAGAGCACAGGACACAGCACCACTGGACTAAGCACAGCACAGCACAGCACAGCACTGAACTGAACAGCACGAGATATAGCAGGACAGAGGACCACCTAACACACCCTCCCTCTACCCTGATCAATGCCTGAGTGAAGATGGCGGCGACTAGCGGGGAATTTATAGGATCCGAGTATCGCGAGATCCGACAACGGGATTATGAGTCAGAGCCTCAGTTTCAGATTTGAATTTGGCGCCAATACCCGGATCTGTCTCGGATCCGACTCGGATCGGCAACGTTCGGGTGGGCTCGGATTTCATAAATCCGAGTGCGCTCATCTCTACTCGTAACACCTATATAGTGGGTGTAGGGATAAGCATGCCAATCCAAAAAAGATCCTGTAGGCCTATTGGAACTTTTATTCATCTGCTGGAGACTATTGTGAAACATCTCTACCATTCATCAAGATAGAAGTGATCCAGTCCACTTATTGATGTGAATGCGGCATCTATGGACTCATCAGGAACACATATGCGGTAGAATTGTTTCCTCCGGAGCCCTTACAGGTGCGCACCTGTCTTTTTTATTCACTGGAACTTACACGCTGACACGCTATCAGCAATAGCATGGAGGAGATTTAGGTGGGACTTAATACACTATCGGTGGACTTCACGGGGATCTGAGTAAGTGCGTTCCATTCTAACCCCTTTATCATCGTTCAGTCCCATAAACATTTCTCCATTTTCCTTTATTGGCGTCATCATATTGATCAATGTCCAGCTGGCTATTTGTTCATATACAGGATTTTTTTTGGATTGGCATGCTTATCCCTACACCCACTATATAGGACAAGGCAGTACTCTCCATTGCTCACTTCTATTGTGCTATGTCTTATTATGGGACATTTTCAATTCAATATATATGTGATCTGATGTCCATATTGGATTAATTATTTTATATTATTAAATTGTACTATTATATTCCATATTGATTTTATGTGGTTTATGCATTGGTCGATAATATATCAACCAACACACATCTAGGTGGAGTTCCTCCCAGCGCTGTATACACTTTTCTGTATTCTGTTCATTCTTCCAGGGGTGTGCACACCACCCTTAGTACAGCTGCGGATGGCACCTACCTTCAAGGTGTGAAGTTCATTACAGCGCCAGATTTCTATTTTAGTTTATCATTATGTTTTTATACTAATTAGTGTTGTTTTATATGTAATTCTTTTCATATATGTTGTTATTATTTATTTAAAATAGCAGTGTAGTGTGTATTTCAGCGCTGTACGTCTGCTTGTTATTTTTCTTTGAGAATTTGACAATTTCTTAGGACGGCAGCATGATATATCCCTTCTTACTTGGATTTGTCTTTATTTTTTAATTGATTTTTTAATGAATTACCATATTTTGACACCATTAGAAGTTTCTTATAAATCATATCCTAAAGTAATTTGTTCAGCTTTTCAAATATTTAAAATTAAGTCCTTTAGTGGACACTTATCTCAGTCAATTTGATCAAAGCTTTTTTTCAAATGACCGGTTTTCAAAACAGTTTGTCAGTCAACCTCCAAAAGGTAATATATAGAAAAGAAAAAGGAAAAATATAGTAATATGGGGCCTGATTCATTAAGGATCTCAAATGAAGAGGATACTCATTTCAGTCTCCTGGACAAAACCATGTTACAATGGAAGGGGTGCAAATGAGTGTTCTGTTTTACACATAGGTTAAATACTGACTGTTTTTTCATGTAACACACAAATATTTGATAGCTTATTTGTACACTGAAATTTAAAGTTGATATTTGTGTGTTACATGAAAAAACAGTCAGTATTTAACTTATGTGCAAAACAGAACACTTATTTGCACCCCTTCCATTGTAACATGGTTTTGTCCAGGAGACTGAAATGAGAATCCTCTTCATTTAAGAACCTTAATGAATCCGGCCCATAGTGTAGTATTTGAAATTAATTGCAAATGTAAGTCCCAAAATATACTTCTATAGAAGTAAAATATTCCACTTTATTACTATTATTTTAATGTTGGGGCTGGAGGAAGGCCTAAGTATTAATCGTGGTTGCTATTGATTTAACGCCGGGGCTGGTTGGAATTTTCTAAATGTACCCATTTTTTTTCCAAATAGGGCCCTACAGGTGGTGAAAGTGACAAGATCATGTAGAAGAGAGCAGAACGGTCTGTCAAATGTTCTGATTCTAGTGGGACAATCACGATTTTTGGTTACTGTACTGCCCAATCTAAGGGGCAGGTCAAGACTGTGAACTATTTATATACACACTTCATTCTTTATATACTACACTATGGTGCTAGCTGTCCTTCATGGGCTGACCACTTTCCCTCTAGTGTCTGGTCACGCCTCTATTATGGCTGGCCACACCCTCTCTGGTGGGCCCCAAGTGTTGAAGTCCCCCAGTGGGCCCTTCATGCCCCAGTCCGACACTGGGTCAATGGAACCGTTAGTGACACGATTACCATCAATCGCAGTTAGTGCCCGAGGCTGTGGCAATGAAAGGATGGAGAGACGGAGCTTGGAAGCCAACTCAGCGGAAATGAAACTGCTGGGGACCATCTGGAGAGAACAGAGTAATAGGCATAATAAATTCAGAATCTCTTAAAGAGTAGGGAGTGAAGGATGACCCCCCTGACATCGACTAGGATGGGGCGTTTCCCGGCCTCTTGGAGCATGAGGAGAGAAGATTGACCCAGGTCCCCACAATAAAGGCAAAGGCGGTTCTTGATGCATCTGTCATGCTCCTCCTGGGAAAGACGAGAGCGGCCTATTTGTATGAGTCCCTCAGGAGGAATTGCTGCAGACTGGAACTGAGGTAGCAGACGAGGGAAGGAACGCTGTTTCCGTTCTCATTCTTGAGTACGCTCCCTGTGGCGGATGTCCACCTTAACACACACGCCAGGTCGTCCTTAATGAAGTCGTTTAACCCCTGCCAAACGGTGGCTATGAGGGCCTCTTTGTTCCAGCGAAGTTCTGAGGCTGAGGTGTGACACTGCATGGCATATTGTCCAGCAGTGAGTGAACCTTCACGGAGAGCTAATAGGTCATAGGCAGCGGAGGAAACGGGCCCGGTCCATCAAAGACCTTATGAAAAATTCATAATGAAGGTAAAAGAATCCCGGAGCGTAGGATCATCCCGTTCCCAGAGGGGAGATGCCCATGCCAGGGCTTTACCAGAGAGGAGGGAAATAATATAAGCCACTTTGGTCCTCTCGGAAGCAAAATTTTCTGGAGCAAGCTCAAACTGAATAGCGCACTGGTTCAGGAACCCACAGCATCTTTGGGATCGCCATCATATTTCTCTGGCGAGGGAATATGTAGTCATCTGGAATTAGGGGTGCTATCAGTAGATGTGGTGGCTGCAGTCGATACCGTTACTGCTAAGGCAGCTTGGTTTGCTGGAAGAGACCCTTTTAGAGTGTCTAGGTGGTATACAACCCCTTGAAGGCATTGCAAGAGCTGCGCCTGATCGGAGTGTTGCTGATCCACCCTCCGGGCTAAATAGAGCAGAAGGTCTCGAGCTGAGGGTTTGTTCTGTCCACTCATATGGCCAGAGTACACTGTCACGGAATTGCAGAGATTGTCACTAACTGGTATTAGCGCAACTGAACAGGGAGGCGAGGAGTCTAACGTACCCCTGGTATTCACCGGGGACCTCTGCAAGGAAGTTTGGGCTTAGCTGCAGAGAGTGCACAGGTTGCGATTCTCCAAGACAGTCACCGGTGTAGCGACAGTAGTAGACAGGCGTGGTCTGACATTCCAGGTCAAAGCCAAACGAGCAGAGTGGCACACAGGGAAGATCCGAAGAGTAGTCAGGTCAAGCCAAATAATCAAACCAGCTGAGCAACAAGGTACCAATTCGTAACACAGGAAAGTAGTAATAGGCAAGCCGAGTCAGAACCGAAAAACACTGGATCAGAAGTTCAGGAGATGCTGGAGTAGGGAGTGAACTAGGGTACTCTGGCACCCTAATGGTGTCAGAGGATGCCATATAAACAATAAAGTGCACCCTGAGTGGCTGATGGAGATTTGGCGGTCAGACATGCGAGCTGAGCATGCACGCACATGACGTACAACGGAACAAGGGAGCTGCTGTCTTGAAGGTGCAAGCGCCCGTCTCCTGCACCAAGTGTCAGTGCGGAGATGGCGCCTGACAACATTGCTCATGTACATACAGTGTTTATCTACTTTTCCAACCTTGACTTCAGGAGATGTGGAGGCAAGTTATGAAAAGAAGAGGTGGTCATGGCTTTTTACTCCATTCACATCATCAAGTGGACAAGGCGTATGATCGCACTAATTTCTTCATGCCTGTTCAATGGGGTAGGTGTGGCTTGGTGATGCAATTTGTGTCATCACAGCATGTTTCTGCTCTCCTTGGCTGGCAAGTGCCCTTGCTGGAGAACAGTCTGTTCACCTGGGAGTATGGAAAGTCTCAGCCTAATCTGGGAGTCTTCTATACATTCAGGGAGAGTAGCAACAATGTTCTTTAATAAATATTTATTTAATAACAGTATAGGAACTACCCATTGCAGGGGGAGCAATGACTACAGTTACTGCCAATGTAGTGTTCCACTCCTATTTAATAATATGATTCGAAAAAGCACAAACCAGCAAACTAGCAGGCAACCTGAAAATGTATGTTATTAATCTTGCTTACAACAGACAGAAGACTGGAAGGGCAAGCTGAGACTTCTGGCTCCACATCAGCAGGAGAGCCTTTGGTTGCCTATCTCTAAGTCTGACAGCTTGGATATAGGCCTAAGCTAGGCTCCAAACTCTGTTAATTTAGAGCTTTTAAGGGCCCCTTATTCAATTACATAAAAAATAGAAAACTTTGGCAAATTAGTTACCCTATGTTGGGCCGGAGCTACCATTACATGAATCTAGGCGGTTGCCTATGGAGCCGATGATTAGGGAGCACCTAACGCTTGATGAGTGACATAATATTTTTAATGTATCCATTGGATGTTTGGCTATGATATCACAACCATGCACTGCATTTCCAGTCCCAGGAGGAGAGAATGTCACCCCTACCTCCCTCCTTCAACGGTAGGAAGCGGGGTTAGGGGCACCACTTCTGATGGGAAGTGAGGAACACCTAACACACCCCCAGGGCCTACACTGTCCCTGACCCTAAGTAACATCTTTTACTTAAAACTTAGGTAATTCATGTGTTTTATTCAACGTGTTTAAGACCCTGCCATTTATTAACAATCTTAAGAGCTATATGCTTTGACCACTAATATCACGTGGCATTTTGATGCTTTGTATGGCCAGCGTTCTTGAGAAAAACAATCTCAGAGTGTATCTAAACACTAAGGAGCTAATGCAGATTTGGTCGCACAATGGGAGTAAATTACTGTAAAAAATAGAAAACAGAAACTGCCCACATGCAGAGCCGAAAACATCTTGAGAAGCACCCACCTCCACATCAGCAACATATGCACCTGGTTTATGATGTTGATGATTTAAGTAATATATATATATATACATATATACATATATATACATATATATACATATATATATACATATACATACATATATATATATATATATATATATATATATATATATATATATATATAAATATATATATGTATATACATACATATATATATATATATATATATATATATGTATATACATACATATATATATATATATATATATATATATATATATGTATATACATACATATACTGGTGCTCACTATATCACAGCCAGTATATTTTGCTTTGTGTTTGCAGATGCCCCCTGCCCCTGGGCGTGGCATGCCACTGCACCTGGCTGCGGAAGTCTGTGTTCCGCTACACGGGTACACTTATGTTTTAGTATGCTATGGCTTTGTATTGCCTGTTTGTATTGCCTAATTTGCAGGGGAGCATTTATGAGCTGATTTTGCATTTTCTACCAGGGTTTTTTTTATCATTGAATCCCGCAATATACCGTGTATATATTCGAGTATACGCCAACCCGAATATAAGCTTAGGCATCTAATTTTACCACAAAAAACTGGGAAAACTTTTTGACTCGAGTATAAGCCTAGGGTGGGAAATGCAGCAGCTACTGGTAAATTTCAAAAATAAAAATATTGGGGGGTGGCTTCTATGCATTAGATAAATTCATATACAGCTAGTACCAAAACTGTGCATATTGATAAGCACATATTCCCTGAATGTAAGGTCCAACTCAGGCTCCTAAAATGTCTCCAAATGTACAAAAAATCATTAAATACCCACATCAGCTCACTGTCCTACTGGTGTAAATTCATCCATATTTATAGGATGCACATGAGTTTGTGTATCAAGGAGGCAATATCTGTGCTACAGAATATGCTGGAGCTATATAAATAAATAAATGTTCATATAATTTCTTTTCCTGCAATTTGCACGCTATTACCTGTGTCTAATGAGGAACATATGCACAGGATTCCAATGTAAACAGCCTTAAGATTGGATGGGCGCCCCCAATCCAACTTAGCTTGGACCTTTTTAGGACCCATAGAGATTCCAGCAGTGAAGATTAGATAACCAAGAAAGGAGACCTTCTGAACCTCAATCTCCCATTTTTCCAGTTTTGCGAAAAGTTGATTCTCCCGAAGCTTCAACATGGAGGCGGTGCTGGGCCAGGGACTCAGAATATCATCTAGGTACACCACAACAAAAAAGAACCAGGAAATCATGAAGCATATTGTAATTAAATCCTGGAATACCAAGGGTGCATTAATAAGTCTAAAGGGCATGACCAGGTATTAGTAATGGCTTGACTGGGTGTTAAAGGTGGTTTCCCTCTTTGATGCAGATGAGATGATATGCCCCGCATAGATCAATCTTGGTGAACACTGTGATTCCCTTGAGATGGTTGAATAAAACTGAAATTAGTGCAAGTGGGTAAGTGTATTTTATAGTGATTTTATTTAGACCTCGAAAATCAATACAGGGTTGTAGACTCTAGTCCTTCTTGGACACAAAGAAAAACTTGTCTCACACTGGAGATTCAGAAGGCCTGATAAAGACTTTTTGAAGTTTCTCCTTCACATAGTCTTCCATAGCATTGGTTTCTGGTACAAAAAGAGAATATATTCTTTCCCTGAGAAGTTTGGAACCTGAGACAAGATCTATGGAACAATCCTATTCTCGGTGCAGGGGTAATGTTTCAGCTGCCTTTTAAAAGAAAACTTCCCAGAAGTCATGGTAAGGGGAAGGAAGCTGTTCTAACGGTGAGTGGAGGAATCGGACAAGTAAGGTCAGACAGGAAGAAGAGCAGGATGTACTCCAGCAAACACTCTCCCCTTTGACCCAATTGATAACCAGTTTGTGATGATGTAGCCAGAGATACCCCAGGATAAGTAGTACTGAGGGACAGTTGATGAGGTAGAAGTAAAATGACACAGCATGAAGGGATCCAACAGTGAGCTGCAGAAGAGGTGTTTGAGAGAGTATCTTGCTCCCAGGCAAAGAACTACGATCGAGACCACAGACTGTGATGGCTAGATCAATTTTCACAGAAGAAATTCCTAAGGATCTGACAAATCTGATGTCCAGGAACTTTCCCGCAGAACCACTATCCAGGAAGAAAGAGATTAAGGATGAACATGAACCCAAGGAAATCAGAGTGGAAACCCAAAGAGCAAAATATAATCTGCAGACATAGATGGACCTCATACTTGTCCTCTCGGCTTGATCTTTTCCCAACTTGTTAGGACAGAAGCGGAGAAAGTGACGCTTGTTACCATAGTAGACAGAGGCAAAAAGTATGGCTGCTAGTTCTCTCGTCCGGAGAAAGACGGTATGCCCCTAACTGCATAGGTTCAACACCTTTCATAAGAGGAGAAGAAGAAGGGACTGAAGGTATACAAAAACAAGGCGCTTCTTTTTCTGCCTTTCTCTCTTTGATGCATCTGACAATTTTAATGGCCAATTACATTAGACCTTCCAGAGAAGTAGGTGGAGGATATTGCACCAGAGAGTCCTTGATCTGGTCAGACAAACCTGAGCGGAATTGACTATGAAGTGAAGGATCTTTCCACTCGCTCTCAGTGGACTATCACGTAAACTTGGCAAAATATTCCTAAGCAGAGCGTCAACCCTGTTTTAACGGTCTCAGATAAGACTCGGCAGAGGCCACCTGGTCCGAATCATCGTACAGAAGACCTAGAGCATTAAAGAATGCATACACAGATTGTAGAGTGGGACAAAAAAGAGACAAACCAAACGCCAAGGTCTGGGGATTCTCATGGAGCAAATAAGTTACAATTCCCTCCCTCTATTTTTCAGAGCCAGAAGATCAGGGTTTCAAGCAATAGTACAGTTTGCAACTTTCTTTAATGTTTCAGAATAGCCTCTGATCCCCAGAGAAGCGATATAAAAGGTTAAGTTTGAGTTCCACAAATGATGCTAGGGTAGCAGCTTCCTCTTGTAGTGACAGGTGAGACAGCTCCTGGAGCACTTGAGACAAGGTCTGGATTTGTTTTACCAAGACCAGCGCAGTACTGGGTATAGTCTGGTGTCACGGGCACTAGGAGTCTTTACCCAGGGATCACCAGATGGTAGGCTTACCAGAGCAATGTAGATGGTAATAGGGTACTCTGGTAGCTGGGTGATCACGGAACATGAAATGATGGCCGATGAGATGCTCAGGAAAGTCTATGACTAGCAACACTGGTAATAATGAGGTAATGATACACAAGGAACTGTATGGACAAGGACACGTGAAGGTAGTCAGTGGTCTGCGATAGCAAGTTGTACCACTGCTATAGTGAGGAGGAATGTCCAACAGAAACAAGGAGGTGATGAGAGTCAGCGGTCTGCGGGTAGCAAGTTGTACCGCTGTCTGAGTGAAGGAATGGAATCCAAGTGGAGGTATCCAGGTAGTCAGTGGTCTGCGGTAGCAAGTTGTACCACTGCTATGTGAGAGGATAATGGAACAGGTGATACCGGAAACAGGGATCAGTGGTCTGACATCAGCAAGTTGTACCACTGAATATATATGAGAGGAGGTGCACGGGGGAAGACTGCAACACAGGATATACACAGGCACCTTATACACGATCCACAGTAATATGCACAATATAGATATATATATATGTAAATGACTGATCAGGTCTGCAATCTAGAAAGTCTCTTGAAGTAGTCCAGCACAGTGATAACACAGTCAATGATGGCAATAGACTCAGCGGATAGCAGACTCCAGAGAGAACCAAACACAGTCCAGCAAGATATGCAATACACAGCACAGTCAATGAGAAGTATGCATACCGTGGTTCAGCAGTAGCAGTCAGATGGGATTGCAGCGGTACCTGAGCGGCTGGAGGCCGACTGGATAGGAAGTCCCTGGATAGGTGAAGCAGCGGTCTAGCAGGTGCAGCGCACAGGTGAGTAGACCGACAGGGACACGAATCCACAGGAGTCAGCAACACGTGGAACTGGACTCATAGGAAACCCAGGAGAATGGAGATGATCCAGCAGAGGGTAGTAGAAGAGATACAAATCCAATGCTGACAGGAGGGTAGAGACCAGTGGAACACGTGAAGGCGTGGAGAGTGGATCAGCAGGAGATGGACGATAGCGCTGACCACAGCGGCAGGACTCAGCGGCACACGGAGGTAACCAGTAGCAACCACAGGAACCAACAGCGATGGGAAACAGGAGTGCAGCGCAGGGCAGGAGCTGTAGATCACGAAGTGTAGTAGATGGTAATGAAAAGCGGCAGTCTCGAGGAAGTCACAGTAAAGATGAGATGAGAGTGTAGTGCACGGAGGCAGCGGATAGTAATCAGCTGGCAGTCACGATGTTGAACACAGGCGAGTTGCAAGCAGGAGACTGTAGTGCACAGAGGCAGCGGATAGTAGTCAGCTGGCAGTCACGATGTTGAACACAGGCGAGTTGCAAGCAGGAGACTGTAGTGCACAGAGGCAGCGGATAGTAGTCAGCTGGCAGTCACGATGTTGAACACAGGCGAGTTGCAAGCAGGAGACTGTAGTGCACAGAGGCAGCGGATAGTAGTCAGCTGGCAGTCACGATGTTGAACACAGGCGAGTTGCAAGCAGGAGACTGTAGTGCACGGAGGCAGCGGATAGAAATCAGCAAACAGACTTGATGAGAAGCAGGTGAGTGAGGTAAAAGCTGGAGTGCACGGAGGCAGCGGATAGCAATGAGCAAACAGTCACATTGATATAAAATAACGTTGAAGTGGTGTAGAAGACTGTAGTGCACGGAGGCAGCGGATAGGAATCAGCAAACAGTCATGATGATACAGTTGATGGTAGAAGTGGTATGGAACCACAGAAGTAGAAGTGGTTTGGAAACCACAGGAATCAGCAGCGCTGAATACACGAGTAATACAGGAACACCTTCAGAGACTCATGAGGAATGAGACTCCAAGATCAGGCAACGTGGTGGTGACCATAGGTGCTTAATATAGGGAGGTTGCCTGATCTGCCAATTAAGTTAAAGGAGTATACACTGAAGTATAGAAAAGGGCTGCGCATGCGCAGACCCTCAGGATGGCGGACGGCCACGGTTCCTAAATGTCCGGGAAGAGGCACTCACGGTCCGGTGAGTGACAGTACCCCCCCTTTTAAAGGTGGGCACAGAACGCCTGGAACCGGGCTTGTCCGGATTTTTGGAGTAAAACTTCTTCAAAAGGGCAGGAGCATTAAGATCTTCAGCTTTGATCCAAGAGCGCTCCTCAGGACCAAAGCCCTTCCAATGAACGAGGAAGTGGAGGACTCCTCGCGAAATTTTTGCATCTAGTACCTCGGTAATCTCAAAATCCTCCTCCTGATGAACTTGAACTGGCTGCGGAGCTGAGGGAGGAGTTGAAAAACGGTTGATAATAAGAGGTTTGAGCAAAGATACATGGAAGGCATTAGAAATCCGAAGACTCTTAGGAAGAAGGAGTTTCACACATACTGGATTGATAACTTGAATGATCCTATATGGACCAATAAAACGAGGGGCGAATTTCATGGATGGAACCTTCAAACGAATATTTTTTGTGGATAACCAGACACGATCTCCAATTTTTAGTGGTGGAATAGCCCGCCTCTTCTTATCAGCGAAAGATTTATATTTGACAGATGTCTTCTTTAAACAGGTTCTGACCTGAGACCAGATATTTTTAAAGGTCTGACAAACCGTTTCCACCGCAGGAACTTGGGTGGGCGGGAGGGCAGGAAATTCCGGAAAAGACGGATGGTGACCGTAGACCACAAAGAATGGAGTTTTGGATGATGACTCATGGTACATGTTGTTATGGGCGAACTCAGCCCAAGGGAGTAACTCTACCCAGTTGTCTTGATTGGCTGATGAAAATATCCTTATAAAAGTCTCAAGATCTTGATTGACACGTTCGGTTTGTCCATTGGATTGTGGATGGTAAGAAGATGAGAGTGCTAATCGTATGCCCAAGGTTTTACAAAGGGCTCGCCAGAATCTGGACACGAATTGTACTCCTCTATCAGACACAATCTCAGATGGACATCCATGGATACGGAAGATCTCTTTAATGAAATGTTCAGCCAGGATAGACGAGGAAGGCAAACCAGACAGAGGGATGAAATGAGCCATCTTCGAAAATCTGTCCACTACCACCCAAATAGTGTTATGGTTCTTACTAGGTGGTAAGTCAGTAACGAAATCCATACTAATATGGGTCCATGGTTTGGACGGAATGGGTAGTGGTCGCAGCAACCCTGCTGGGGTTCTGCGGGAGGATTTGAATTGCGAACATAATTCACAGGAAGCAATGAACTCTTTGACGTCTCTCCTCATTGAAGGCCACCAGTAACTTCGAGAGAGGATCTCAAAAGTCTTGTGTTCACCGGCGTGTCCAGAAAAACGAGAGGCATGGAACCACGAAAGGATTTTCCTCCTTAGAGTAGGAGGCACGAGGGTCTTCCCAAATGGTAGCGTTTTGGTGGATGAAGCAGCCAGTGAGATACATTTGGGGTCTAGAATGGTATGGTTGGAAACCTCTTCTATATCAGAGGACGTAACAAAGGCTCTAGATAAGGCATCAGCTTTTTTGTTCTTGGCAGCTGGTTTGAAGGTAATTATTAATTCAAAACGGGAAAAGAAAAGAGACCATCTTGCTTGACGAGGGTTCAAGCATTGGGCAGACTGGAGATATGACAAGTTCTTATGATCCGTGAAGATCGTCACCGGATGGCGAGCTCCCTCCAACAAGTATCTCCATTCCTCTAATGCGGCTTTGATAGCCAGTAATTCCTTGTCTCCGATGGTATAATTCTTCTCTGCGGGTAGGAGACCCCGAGAATAGAAGGCACAAGGGTGGAATTTTTGCTGTTCCGAGCGTTGGGAGAGAATAGCTCCTAAGCCCACATTAGAGGCATCTACTTCTAGAAAAAAGGGGAGTGTCACATCAGGCTGACGAAGGATTGGAGCCGAAGAGAAGGACTCTTTTAATGTTTGAAAGGCTTGAATAGCCTCAGTAGACCATTGCTTAGGATTAGCCCCTTTTCGAGTCAGGGCCACAATAGGAGATGCAATGGAAGAAAAGTCTTGAATGAAGCGTCTATAGTAATTGGCAAAACCTAAAAAACGCTGGATGGCACGAAGAGTAGTTGGCTGGGGCCAATGTAGTACAGCATTTACTTTGTCAGGATCCATCTTCAGACCAACTCCGGAAACAATATACCCCAAGAATGGAATCTGGGGTAATTCGAATGAATATTTTTCTAATTTACAGAACAATGAATTTTTCCGTAGCCTGGAGAGGACTTCTGCCACATGTTGGTGGTGCGAAGGCAGGTCCTGTGAAAAAATCAATATGTCGTCCAGGTAGACGACGACACATACATATAATAAGTCCCGAAAAATCTCATTGATGAAGCCCTGAAAAACAGCGGGGGCATTACATAGCCCGAAAGGCATTACCAGATATTCGTAATGCCCGTCTCTGGTGTTAAACGCCGTCTTCCATTCGTCACCGGAACGGATTCTGATTAAATTGTAGGCACCACGAAGATCCAACTTAGTAAAAATACGGGCTCCCTTGATGCGGTCAAATAGCTCAGTGATCAACGGAATGGGATACCGATTCTTGATAGTAATGGCATTGAGTCCACGAAAATCTATACAAGGGCGTAATGATCCATCCTTCTTTTTGACAAAGAAGAACCCAGCTCCAGCGGGCGAGGTGGAAGGTCGAATGAACCCACGCTGGAGGTTCTCCCGTATATATTCAGATGTAGCTTGAGTTTCAGGTAACGAGAGTGGATAGACCCGGCCCCTGGGAGGAGTCTTGCCAGGAAGAAGATCAATCGGACAATCCCAAGAACGATGAGGAGGAGGACGTTCAGACTGAGCTTTATCAAAAACATCGGTAAATGAAGCATATTGAGGAGGGAGTCCCGGTGAAATAGCTGAGATGGAAGCTTGCTGTACCTTGAGAGGGATGACTTGGGAAAGGCAATGATGGTGACATTCAGGCCCCCAAGACGTGACTTGAGGGGTGCGCCAGTCAATCTGGGGAGAGTGACACTGAAGCCATGGAAGGCCTAGGACAATCGGACTTGTCGTAACAGGAAGAATTAAAAACGATATCTCTTCATGATGCAGAGCACCAATCTGAAGGGTTACTGGAGACGTACTCTGGGTGATGAGACCGTTGATGAGACGTGATCCATCGATAGCCGTCACAGTAATGGGAGTTTTTAAGGTAATCATTGGTAGAGACCATTGATTAACTAACGATTTGGAAATAAAATTTCCTGCTGCTCCGGAATCAATCAATGCCTGTGACTCAAAGGTCTTGGTAGCAAAGGAAATAGTCACATCAAAAGCGCAGACTTTAGATTTCATAGACGATGGAGAGGACTCCAGGGACCCTAACTTCACCTCTCCAGAACTAGTTAGGGCCTGGCATTTCCCGATCTCTTAGGGCAGGAGCTGAGGACATGAGTGGAATCAGCACAATAGATACAGAGTCTATTCTTGACTCTTCGTTTCCTCTCCTCAGAAGATAACTTGGAACGTCCTATCTCCATGGGAATCACAGCGGGTGACACTGGACGAAATTGAGGGTTAGAGCGAAAAGGTGCTTTAGCAGAAGTCGTTTTCTCAGCCTCTCTTTCACGAAATCTCATATCAACACGATGGCATAGAGAGATCAAATCTTCAAGTGACGAAGGAAGCTCTTGGGTAGTCAGTGCATCTTTAATTTTATCGGAAAGCCCCTGCCAGAAGGCGGCAACTAGGGCTTCAGTGTTCCACTGAAGTTCAGAGGCTAAGATCCTAAAATGAATGACGTACTGGCCTACAGTATGAGATCCTTGTCGCAGACGGAGGATGCTGGAAGCAGCGGAGGTCACACGACCTGGTTCATCGAACACACTTCGGAATGTAGAAATGAATTTGGCACTATCTTGTAATATTGGATCGTTCCTCTCCCACAGAGGGGAGGCCCAAGCCAGGGCTTGTCCTGAAAACAAAGAGATAAGATAGGCCACTCTGGAACGATGGGTAGAAAAATTTTGAGGTTGGAGCTCAAAATGGACTGAACATTGGTTAAGGAAACCCCTACAAGTTTTGGGGTCTCCATCGTACTTTGACGGAGTAGGCAGGTGAAGCGTGGAAGCTATAGACACCTGGGATGGCAATGGGGAAACGGAGGAAAGCACAGGAGCTTCAGTAGTAGCTGTCACAGTCTGTCCAGATGTTCCTTGGGAGGTTAATGACTGATAACACTGAAGTAACAGCTGTTGGCGGGCATCCTGTTGCTCCACACGGCTAACCAGATGTTGCAGCATCTCTTTGGCGGTAGGTTCCACATCTGGGTCTGTCATGGCCTGATCTTACTGTCACGGGCACTAGGAGTCTTTACCCAGGGATCACCAGATGGTAGGCTTACCAGAGCAATGTAGATGGTAATAGGGTACTCTGGTAGCTGGGTGATCACGGAACATGAAATGATGGCCGATGAGATGCTCAGGAAAGTCTATGACTAGCAACACTGGTAATAATGAGGTAATGATACACAAGGAACTGTATGGACAAGGACACGTGAAGGTAGTCAGTGGTCTGCGATAGCAAGTTGTACCACTGCTATAGTGAGGAGGAATGTCCAACAGAAACAAGGAGGTGATGAGAGTCAGCGGTCTGCGGGTAGCAAGTTGTACCGCTGTCTGAGTGAAGGAATGGAATCCAAGTGGAGGTATCCAGGTAGTCAGTGGTCTGCGGTAGCAAGTTGTACCACTGCTATGTGAGAGGATAATGGAACAGGTGATACCGGAAACAGGGATCAGTGGTCTGACATCAGCAAGTTGTACCACTGAATATATATGAGAGGAGGTGCACGGGGGAAGACTGCAACACAGGATATACACAGGCACCTTATACACGATCCACAGTAATATGCACAATATAGATATATATATATGTAAATGACTGATCAGGTCTGCAATCTAGAAAGTCTCTTGAAGTAGTCCAGCACAGTGATAACACAGTCAATGATGGCAATAGACTCAGCGGATAGCAGACTCCAGAGAGAACCAAACACAGTCCAGCAAGATATGCAATACACAGCACAGTCAATGAGAAGTATGCATACCGTGGTTCAGCAGTAGCAGTCAGATGGGATTGCAGCGGTACCTGAGCGGCTGGAGGCCGACTGGATAGGAAGTCCCTGGATAGGTGAAGCAGCGGTCTAGCAGGTGCAGCGCACAGGTGAGTAGACCGACAGGGACACGAATCCACAGGAGTCAGCAACACGTGGAACTGGACTCATAGGAAACCCAGGAGAATGGAGATGATCCAGCAGAGGGTAGTAGAAGAGATACAAATCCAATGCTGACAGGAGGGTAGAGACCAGTGGAACACGTGAAGGCGTGGAGAGTGGATCAGCAGGAGATGGACGATAGCGCTGACCACAGCGGCAGGACTCAGCGGCACACGGAGGTAACCAGTAGCAACCACAGGAACCAACAGCGATGGGAAACAGGAGTGCAGCGCAGGGCAGGAGCTGTAGATCACGAAGTGTAGTAGATGGTAATGAAAAGCGGCAGTCTCGAGGAAGTCACAGTAAAGATGAGATGAGAGTGTAGTGCACGGAGGCAGCGGATAGTAATCAGCTGGCAGTCACGATGTTGAACACAGGCGAGTTGCAAGCAGGAGACTGTAGTGCACAGAGGCAGCGGATAGTAGTCAGCTGGCAGTCACGATGTTGAACACAGGCGAGTTGCAAGCAGGAGACTGTAGTGCACAGAGGCAGCGGATAGTAGTCAGCTGGCAGTCACGATGTTGAACACAGGCGAGTTGCAAGCAGGAGACTGTAGTGCACAGAGGCAGCGGATAGTAGTCAGCTGGCAGTCACGATGTTGAACACAGGCGAGTTGCAAGCAGGAGACTGTAGTGCACGGAGGCAGCGGATAGAAATCAGCAAACAGACTTGATGAGAAGCAGGTGAGTGAGGTAAAAGCTGGAGTGCACGGAGGCAGCGGATAGCAATGAGCAAACAGTCACATTGATATAAAATAACGTTGAAGTGGTGTAGAAGACTGTAGTGCATGGAGGCAGCGGATAGGAATCAGCAAACAGTCATGATGATACAGTTGATGGTAGAAGTGGTATGGAACCACAGAAGTAGAAGTGGTTTGGAAACCACAGGAATCAGCAGCGCTGAATACACGAGTAATACAGGAACACCTTCAGAGACTCATGAGGAATGAGACTCCAAGATCAGGCAACGTGGTGGTGACCATAGGTGCTTAATATAGGGAGGTTGCCTGATCTGCCAATTAAGTTAAAGGAGTATACACTGAAGTATAGAAAAGGGCTGCGCATGCGCAGACCCTCAGGATGGCGGACGGCCACGGTTCCTAAATGTCCGGGAAGAGGCACTCACGGTCCGGTGAGTGACATCTGGTTTGGTTCCATGAAAACAAAGTGCTCCGGTAAATTCCTTTTTGGTTGGTTATAATGTTAGAGCATCATTGCTCACAGGTACACAAATGCCCCCAGGACATCACTCTACCGTATTAAAAGTTTATCAGTAGTGACCATAGTGGAGAGGTAGAGGACAATCGGAAAACAGGAGATGATTACCAGAAACAGTCCAGAGGTTTCGGGTCGGCAACTTACAGGATAAACACTGGCCCAAGGTCAGGGCTGGCAGCACGCAAGGTGCAATCCAAAAGATAGGCAGAGTTCAGGGGCTATCAGAATTCAAGGAGGGTCCAAAGTCAAGCAATTGGTCACAATGGGTATTCAAATATAAGTCAGCAGAGTATCCACAAACAGAACTGGTCAGCAATATGGGGCAAATACAGGACGCTGTAACCGTCAGAGAGGCTAAGCTCTACCTGCCTTAAATACTTAGATCAGCCAATCAGCAAATGGGAGTCACAGGGGAGGTAATTAGTCTGGTGAGGCTTCTAATTATTCAAGCTGCAGTACGCACGTCCCTGACTGTCAGATTAGTCATGCTGCGGCGGTGAAGGAACAAGGAATTGGACCATGAAGTCCTGGCTGCCAGGGCATTAGCCAGGGCATTGCCTCTAATGAAAGGAGGTATTTCACCGCAGTGGCGACTCGTAACACTTGGACACTATTTGAATTCACTTTATGCTGGTGTCCCTCCTGGGTTTGTCCAAACATGCTGCCATGATGGCCCATACCAACTGAAATATAGAGCACAATTTTAAAAATATATGCACAGGGTGCACATTTCGTTTTTTAAACTTTGTAATGATTTTTAATTACCATTTATGGTTTCACTTTTATTTCCCAAATTCCTCTGTCCATTTTTTACTTTTCTGTTCACTTTCGCTTCTTCCATTTTCTTTTTCTGTGTTGCTGTGCACACTTCATCACACATTTTTCTTTCTGTAAATAGATGTCTCAGTTTTACTAATTATACTAATCACTATTGTTATCATTAATTACTTAAGTTTTTTGCATAGCATATTAATTAGCTTCTGCATGATTAAATCCTTTTTTTAATTCATTTTTCGGTAAATTTTCTTGTGACAGTCGTAGGCATGTTGGTCAAGCACTCTCACCATTATCTCTGTCTCGCTTGGACTCTTTGGTTTGGCTCTTTTCACCTCTACAATGCCATTTCGTCTTCTCCTTCCTCCTCCATTCCTCCCTCACTTTTTTCTCTCCCTAGCTCAGCAGCCATGTTTTCACCTACCGCTGGCAACAGCCTGCTCCACTCTGTTTATAAAGAAGTTTCTAGTGCATACATCGATGTTAACAGGTGGTATTTTCCAATCATGGCAGCTTAAGCTTAAGAGTGGAGCATTGTGGGCAAACGTTCATTTGTCTCTAGCCTTCGTCCTTGGTGGTATTTTCAGCTCTGATCTGAGACTCTTTGCTGAAGTTTTTGTATTTTAGAAATGGATACTTCGATTTTTTTTTCACTGAATTTCATCGCTATCATAGCAAGGTAAGTACTTTATTACATGAGACTTTTTTATGATCGCTTTTTTGTGTGCATGTAAATATTACAAGGCATGTTTGTGGTTTTTTTAGAGCATTTAAGATGGCATTTAACAAAACTGTAGAGCTCATGAAGGACTTCATTGAGGTCTACAGACCCCATCCTTACTTCAGGCAAACAAAGTCAAAGGAGTTTTCCAACAGGCAGAAAAGTAGGAGGACATAGTAAGATTGAGCAGGGGCTGAAGATGTTTATGTGCCCAGGTTGTGGCATTTTATCTCCTGTGATTCACATGTGTCAAGGAAATAGCCAGACCATTTACTAGCAACATGTCCCAGATTGACCATAGTTTCCCACCTGTCCCTCCCGAAACAGAAGACATACCGGCAAGTGGCATAGTAAGTGAACATACAAAATAAATAATGTGTAAAATATTTATTTACATATACCTGACATTTAGTTCTTCAATATAACATACAATGCAAATGTACATACATTACAAAATGTCATTCTTCCAGGACACAGCACTCTCACGATTAAAATATTCCAAAGCCTCCCATTTCTCAAAGAAAGCTGTGTAGGACACAACATGCCATCATCACCTTGTCTATTTTGTCTAGGCACAGATTAATGAAGTAATGGAAAATCCTAAACCTGTTACTCAATACACCAAAATCATTTTCCACAACTTGCCTTTCTTGATAATCCGTAATTAAAGATACTCTTTACATATGTGAGACTTTTTTGGGGATAAGGTTTTAAAATATCACTGTGCAGCGCAAAGGCTTCATCAGCTACTGAAACAAAACTGAGTCCTAAGCGTGTTCCGGTTCATGGTGGCAAATCAAGTGCATTGTTTTTATCATGCACCGTCACTCAGTCGGATCCCGGTGCACTTACTTGGGTCTTCCCAAATTCTTCATTCTTGGTATTCCCATGTCGTGACTGCACGTGGTCACCATCTTTTATTTGGGTCTGCCCATGTGCAGGCTCTTCCTTTATAAAATCCCATTCCCTCTCATTGGACAGGCAGGATATATAAAACACCTGTCTCCATTCATTCTTTGCCAGATATTTGTGTCTATTCACCCTGCAGGGACGTGATTTACCTTGGCTTCTGTTTTTATTACCTGCTTCCAAGCAAGTCCCTTGACATACGTATACATCTGCCGCAGTGCTTTATATCTCCACTGATCCAGTTACCTGCTTCCAAGCATTCCTGGACCTCTGTGTATACTTCCTGCAGTTCGTTAAACTCCTACTAATTCAGATACCTGCTTCCAAGCACTCCTGGACCTCTGTGTATACTTCCTGCAGTTTGTTAAACTCCTACTAATTCAGATACCTGCTTTTAAGTACTCCTGGACCTCCATGTACACCAGCTGCAGTTTCTTAATTTCCCACTGATCCAGTTACCTGCTTCCAAGCACTCCTGGACCTCCATGTATACTTGCCTCAGTTCCTTAAACTCCTGCTGATCCAGATGCCTGCTTCCAAGCACTCCTGGTCCTCCTTGTATACCAGCTGCAGTTTCTTAATCTCCCACTGATCCATTTACCTCTTTTTCAGCACTCCTGGACCTCTGTGCATACCTGCTGCAGTTCCCTATACTCCCTCTGATCCAGTTACCTGCTTCCAAGCACTCCTAGACCTCCATGTATGCCTGCCAGAGTTCCTTACACTCCTGCTGTTCCAGTTACCTGCTACCAAGTGCTCCTGGACCTTCGGATATCTCTGGCTCCAGAAGTCTACTTCCTCTGTATCCTCTAATTCCATTTGGCACTCTCTATTGAGCCTTGCTTGATGCCTACCGAGAGAACTGTGAAGTGCTGGGCAGAAGCCACTAAGTCCATACTTCCTTGCTGGGATCACTGGTGAACACCTTCTGCTCCGTTAGACTCCTCACCTCCCAATATGTGGTATTAAACCCAGCAGGCTCGGAGGCACCTACAGGATCCTCCAGATCATGACAGTAACTTTTGGCCACACCTATGGATCCCTCAGGAAAACCATCAGCAAAAGATTTGTTACAACATCTGGTCGGAAAAGTGGAACAGCAGTACGCCACTCAGTTTCAATTACTACAATGTCTCCAAATTTTGTCTACCCTTTGTCTACCCTCCAGCCCTCTTTTCTTAACCCTCCACTGCCGCCTGCATCTGATTCCAGGCATCCACTCTGGCACCACCCTCCGCATATATTTTATGACTTTCTAATCTGCCCAAGTTTGATAGCGACCCTAAGCCATGTCGGAGGCTCCTTAAACTAATGTTGTATTCAGTTTTAATTTCTGCCTCAAAATTTTCCTATTGACGGCAAAAGTGGCATATATCATTTCTCTTCTTTCCAGTCAGGCTCTGGTCTGGCCCTCTCCTTGTTAAGTCTCACTGGAGACAACTACCAACCGGTATTGGCGCTGGTCTTCTCCAAGATCCGCCGCAAGGAGGGATGGTTTTAGCTGCTGGAGGCCCGCAGGTCGCGGCCCCTGGGTTAGTGGTAGAGAGATAGTAGTAGAGTAAACGGTTCTGGGAACACAGCTAAAGGCCTCGTCTAGCTGGATATTAAACAGCTTAACTGTAAGAAGTAGGAAGCCAGACATACCTTGCTGTCTAGTACAGAGGCACGAGGAGACAAACACAGAAGGAGTCAGGAACTGTAGCCGGTTCGGTACACAGAAGGTTAGCCAATGTGTGTTGCCAGGGATTCAGCAGATGCAGGGTTAATCAGACAAGTCGGGTTGGTACACAGAAAGTCAGCCAGTGCGTGTTGCCAGGGATTATTATTATTATTATTATTATTATTAATATTTATTTATAAGGCGCCACAAGGCATCCGCAGCGCCGTACAGAGACAAACAAAATTACAATACAATGGGAGACAGCACAGTACAGTAAACACAGCAACTCAGTAAGCTCATTGCACAGCTAGAGAGGGCGGGGAAGGGGGAGGGAGGATCCGCAAACAACGGGGCCCAAGAAGGAGGGCGCGGAAGACAGGGAGACCCCCAGGGGGGAGGAGGGAGCGAGAGTGGACGTGGGGTGGAGGACCCTCGAGGAGGAGGGCTAAGTAGCTGGAGAGCAGAGTTAGAAGTGGTGGAAACAGGAGGAGAGATGGCCCTGCTCAGAGGAGCATACAATCTAAGGGGAGGGGTGGACAGACAGAGAGACGCAGGGGAGAGAGGGAGAGTAGGGGGACGGAGGCAGAAGATAAGGTAGGAAGTTAAGTGGGAGACAGAAAGGCTTTAAGAAAAAGGTGGGTTTTTAGGGCCCGTTTGAAACTGGACAGATTAGGGGAAGTTCTGATGGAGGGAGGGAGCTTGTTCCAGTGGAGGGGGCAGCGCGGGCGAAGTCTTGGATACGCGCGTGGGAGGAGGTTATAAGGGGGGAAGAGAGGCGACGGTCAGAGGCTGAACGGAGAGGGCGGGATGGAGCATGAATAGAGAGGAGGGTGGAGATGTAGGGCACAGTGGAGTTGGCGAGGGCCTTGTAGGTGAGTGTGAGGAGCTTAAAGAGGATTCTGAAGGGGAATGGGAGCCAGTGAAGGGCTAGGTAGAGGGGGGAGACAAAAGAGGAGCGGCGAGAGAGGAAAATAAGCCTAGCTGCAGCGTTAAGGACGGAACGAAGGGGATCGAGATGAGAGTGGGGGAGGCCAGTGAGGAGGAGGTTGCAGTAGTCCAGGTGGGAGATGATCAGAGAGTGGATAAGGCATTTGGTGGCATCTTGGGAGAGGAAGGGCCGGATGCAAGCGATGTTGCACAGCTGGAAGCGGCAGGATTTAGCAATAGAGAGGATGTGGGGACCAAAGGAGAGAGAGGAGTCGAGGATGACACCAAGGCAGCGAAGTTGGGGGACAGGGGAGATAGAGGTGTTGTCGACAGTGATGGAGAGGTCAGAAGGGGATGGGGTATGAGAGGGAGGAAAAACTGAGCTCAGTTTTGGCAAGGTTAAGTTTGAGGAATCTAGAGGACATCCAGGAGGAGATGGCAGAGAGGCAGGCGGACACCCTAGAGAGGAGGGAGGGAGAGAGATCAGGAGAGGAGAGGTATAGTTGAGTGTCGTCAGCGTAAAGGTGGTAGCTGAAGCCGAAGGAGCTGATGAGTTCACCCAGGGAGGAGGTGTATAGAGAGAAGAGTAAGGGTCCCAGAACAGAGCCCTGAGGGACCCCGACTGGAAGGGTGGATGGGGGGGAGAGAGACCCAGAGGTGGTGACAGAGAAGGAACGGTGAGTAAGGTAAGAGGTGAACCAGGACAGGACTGGGCCGGAGAGGCCGAAAGACTGGAGGGTGTGAAGGAGGAGGGGGTGGTCAATGGTGTCAAAGGCTGCAGAGAGGTCAAGGAGGATGAGAAGGGAGAAGTGGCCCTTGGCTTTAGCAGAGAGGAGGTCATTGGTGACTTTAGCCAGGGCAGTTTCAGTGGAGTGGAGGGGGCGGAAACCAGACTGGAGAGGATCAAGGAGGGAGTATTCAGAAAGGTAGGAGGTGAGACGGCTGCAGACGAGCCTCTCGAGAATTTTGGAGGCAAAAGGGAGAAGAGATATGTGGCGATAGTTCGAGAGAGAAGTGGGGTCAGAGATTAGGTTTCTTAAGAATGGGGGATACGAGAGCATGTTTGAAGGAGGAGGGGAAGATGCCAGTGGAGAGGGAGAGATTAAAGAGGTGAGCGAGGTGGATTCAGCAGATGCAGGGTTAATCAGACAAGCCGGGTCAGTACACAAAAGTCAGTCAGTGCGTATTGCCAGGAATTCAGCAGATGCAGGGTTAATCAGACAAGCCAGGTCAGTACACAAAAAGTCAGCCAGTGCGTGCTGCCAGGGATTCAGAAGATGCAGGGTTAATCAGATAAGCCAGGTCGGTACACAGAAAGTCAGCCAGTATTCACAGGAACAAGTGCACAGGGAAAGCACAGGGATCAGGAGCAGCCAGACACTAAGTACACTTGTTGCTCTGACACAGGAGAGTGTCAGAGTGAAGACTAAATAGTGGTGAAGTTTGAATTTCCCGCCTCTCAGGTCACGTGATCAGACGGACCTAACACTTCTTAATTTAAGTTCCTTAATGAATCAGGATCAAGGTTTCTAAGGACAAATTGTAGTCATGTCAAATGAATGGTAAATATTTAAGGCTATGCCTGACTCAGGGCCCGAGACATTAGACATAAGACAGATAAGAAAGATTCAACAGCAGAAACATACTTACCTTGGAATGTGCGGGTATTGTAGACATCGAATTCTAGGTTTTTCAATTCTGGCATTACCTCTGTAGGAGTAATTTTCTTCATCTAAAACAGACTGTGTCAAACATACAGAGGACACAGAGCAGGATTTCTTCATAGTCAAACAATGACTGACAAAAACTCCTGCATTGATACCAAATTATGGAAAGCCGTTTCATCTCTACTGTACTGAAGCTGTTCGTTCTGCAGCTAGGTTCCTTGCACAAAAACATGGAGGAGCTAACAGACAAGTAGCATACTAAAATACACAATTGAACACTGTAGCAAGATCACTCGCTACATGTTTTTCAACAGTGGCAGCAGCAGCTATTCTTGTCAGCAAGGGTGAAGATGCAGAGTCATGTCATGATTTAACGTTGTATGCACCTCAGCAGTGTCTGCCATCTTGATTTCAGTTCAAACTAGACATGTCTCATCTGTCAAATTCACTAGATGTAAATTTGCCCTTATGGCACCAGCAAACACAGCAATCAAGAAATGTAGCGCATTAAATCCAGCCTCTTTTCTACTTTATGTGCCTTAAGAGGCACAAATGCTGGAGGGTGAGAGCATGAATGGGCAAAAATGTTGCATTTACACAGACATGTATGACTGTTTAGAGAATTTGTGCTATTGTAAACAACATAGGCTCAGTAGAAGCTCAACCCATTTGCCCACCACATTTAATACAATTAGCTGAACTAATAGCACTTAGAAGAGCATGTGAATTGGCAGAAGGGAGCTCAGTTAACATTTTCAACTATTCCAGATACGCTTTTAGGGTCGACCATGTTTTTGAAGCAATGTGGCATCTTAGAAATTTTATTATAGCAGAAGGAACACCAGTAGCCAACTCACAACGCATGCAAGGACTTTTAACTGCAATATAACTAGCAGGGGCAGTAGCGGAAATTAAGTGTAAAACACACACACACACATAATACAGACCTGATTTCACTAGGAAATATATAAATAAAAAAGCTTATGAGGCTGCAAAGAGAGCAGCAGCTTAACCGATAGCTCAGTTGCAAGAATCACCAAGTCTGATATAGGCAACACATGTACTAACTCATTTGGGTAGGAAAGGTATGTGTAAGATGATGAATGCCTGGCTTCTTTTCTGAAAAGGGTAAGAAAGCTGCTTCATGCATTACTTGTTTGAGAAAGAACAGAGGAATTGCAATGCCAACAGAGCCATCACACATTCCTCCTGCAGAGGGCCCATTCTACGTAATTCAGATTGACTTCATTCAATTATCACCATGTAGGAATTTGAAGTATGTAATGGTAGGTGTAGATGTATTTTCAGATTGAATAGAAGCTTATCCTGCAGCAGCAAACATGGCTGTGTTTACTGCCAAGGAAATTGTGCAGACATTCTTATGTAAATGAGTGATTGCTAGAATTGAAAGTAACAGGCTTAGACATTTCTCAGATGATGTTTTCCAAATCATGTGTAAACTTATGGGAATTGATCTTAAAATGCATACTCCCTATAAACTTCAATCTAATGGGAAAGATGAGAAACTCAATGGAACTATCAAGAATAAGTTGAGAAAAGTGATAACTGAGACAGGTTTAGCATCACCAGAAGTATTGCCAGAAGTATTGGAAGCAAAACCACCCCTAGTCCACTTCTCAATCAGTCACCTTTTGAGGTTGACAAACACATGTAATGGTAAATCCCTTTAGGATGATTTGAAATGTAACAGTGAAGTAAATAGCTAAGACAACAACAGAAGAGTTTAAAGCTTCTATCACCGGATACACCGGACACTAACTGTCATGACAATTCACCTGGAGAATATGTAATTCTTAGAATTTTTTTACATTATGGTTGTATAATATGTATAATATATGATTGGGAAGAAACCTACCAAGATGACCACCACCACATCTCAGAAGATGGCTGAAAGAAACACTTGGATCCATTCCACCCACTGCAAGAATGTAAACACCCCAGAGTAGGCTCAAGACCAAGAAGGAGAAGAAGACGTGCTTCCACAACTTGAGAATTTATTTCAAGAAATCTAAAATGCCTTGTAAGAAACTGGAACAAGAAAGAAGGATGAACCTTACAGAACAACTATCATGTGTATATTTTTCTTTGCATTCATTTTAAAAAAAATTCAGCACCACCTATTTTTTTATATTTATGATGCCAAAGAGGAAGATTCTGGAGGTGGATCTGAAGGAATGGATGCTGGGTTTAAACCGGTATCTTAGGTCAGCACACCGCTTTTCTCAAAATAGCTGTTAGGGAAAGGTCCATGAGCCAGAGTGTAATGAAGATCAGTGTGAGGGATTATTGTCTGTTGAAAGTTTTGTTGGCAAGTATTGTAGAAGTCCCGCAGAAATAAGCCTTTTACAGTGGTGTCAGAAAGATTGTGAGCATTTCCATTAACTTCATATTCCTGAAAATTGTCATTATTTGGTAGGCATGATAGTCAGTAACAATAACTATTGGGCATGCTCTCATATGCCTCAGGGACAGGATAACAAGGAACTCATTCCCATACCTTTGAATGTAATTGAAATATTCCAATTACAGGATAGACGACCAATCAACGGTGAATATAATACAAATAACCCTCCACATCTCAAACTCCTCATATATTCTTTAGATAACCCAGTTATTTGTATTAACAGGTACTAAATTGCTAGGTTATTGGGATGTTTCTTAGCTCAACCGGACTGTAGTCTATTCAGTAAGAGCTGATGGGGACCCAGTTGATGCTGGAGCAATTGAAAAAATGAGAAAGAAGAGTAATTTTTGAAGTATGGGGTATGTATGCATTACTAGGAAGATTACTGTGGGAAGAGTACAACCCAAGTTTTCAAAGGTAACCATACAAATTAGATGGCGCCTTAGGAACAGGTAGATTTGCTGGCATACGTCTGCTATTTTGGGATACTCTATGTCATACATTCTTCTTGATTACATTTATTATATAAACATACAAAAGGAATATAAATTGTTACCACCAAATTCTGAGGGTGTATGTTTCCTGGGAAAAGTAATGTTTGCAGTAATGACCATTTCACAGGAACAAATGGTAATAATAAATTCAACACCATCCAAGCCATACATCTACACTCCACATGAAACCAAACACAAGAGAAGTGTTCTCAGTGAAGGCAAGGTTTCAGCTACAAATCTTATTCAGGGGTCTAAAGCTTATCAGTTTCTTGTGGCCTTAGATAAAACCAAATAGCCGAAGGAACTATAAGTTTGAAATAAATACAAGCTTTAACAAAATTAATTAATAATGTAACTGAGCTTTATAATGAAACTTTTAGCTACATCACTGCAGAAATTCAAGTTTTTAAAACTGACGTAGAATAACAATGGATGTTATTAGTGGGGTGTTTCCTTGGCGCAACTTGGGGTGTATTCAGAGTTATTTGAGGTGTTGTTAGTGTCCTAGAAGAAGGTGTCGGTGTTAATAAATTACTTAAATTCAGTGACTAATGGATATTGTATCACATTAGAAACTAAATTTGGACTAAAATGTTGCACCTACATCATCAATGATGCTAATGATTTGAAAAGGGATAATTGAGCATAAAATGGATGAGTCCCATTAAATGAAAGAGGATTTAAGGTGTACACATAATGCCTCCTTGGTTGAAATAGGAGATGATATACCAGGTTGATTTTATGGTTAGACCCATCAAACTGGTTCTCAGAACTTGGTGAGTGGATGAAAGGACTGATGTCAGCACTGGGAAAACATATTTTGATCGTGTTAGGTGTCTTATTACTTGTATATGTTTTGGTGAAATGGATAGCTCTGCTGGTAAAATTATTTAATAAAGGAATAATTGAATAGTAAGAGATCAGAAAATACTGACCACTCTAATATGGAGCTGATTGTAATAAATATATTCAATACAGAATGGGATAATTTACATTCTGATCCTACACTAGAAATTAAATTATGATAATTTTGTATACTGTCAGATGGTGGACTGTTAGAGGCAAATTGAATTAAAGCCAAACTGATTGTTATTATCTCAATCTTATTGTTGCATTATCTTATTAAGTATTTGTATTTTCACTTGCAATCGCAATATTAAAGATATGTTGTTTTATTTGCAATCCTTCATAGTTACAGTTTGTAAAGTACATACACTTTAAAAAAGAGCCTGTCTCTACGCTTTGAGTGGTTGTCACCCAAGGACATAAACATACATGGAAGTAAGGATTACTAGCAAGAAGATCTTTATCACATCTGTGACTCAGAAGAAGAAAGGAAGAAGATTTGCCAATAGAACACTGAGTTAATGCAATTTCTTCACTTGTGACCAGTGTAACCAACTGTACTTATTTGATCATGATATCCTTCCCTTGTACTCTGTGTTTAAATTGACCTGCATTGACTTCGGACTTCAGTGCATTGAAGTTCAGTTATTCGGACTTCAGTTATTGAAGCCTTCTGTTGGTACTAGCCATGCATGCACAATTTATTTTGGCGGTACTTTTAATTGTTTCTTTTACATGCAATAAATATGGAACCAAATCAAGCTGATTGGACCACCAAATTTTTTACCTTTAATGCTATAAATTGAAGAGTAGTGAGATGGGTGCAAGGCAGGTCAGTTAAAGTAAGGTTGCAGTAATCAGGTTGAGAAAGGATCAGAGAGTGGATAAAAGTTTTGATGCTATCATGGAAGCAGAATTGTTGGGAATAAACAGTGTTGCGGAGATGATAGGATCTGGATTGGGCGAGTAAAGGAGAGGAAGGAGACAAGGGTTACAACATACTTGGGGAAGAGAGGAGATAATAGTATTGTCAAAAGTGAAGGAGAGAAGGGGAGAGGAAGAAACTCTCAGTTTTGGCAATGTTGAGATTGAGAAAATATTGGGACATCTGGGAAGAGATAGCAGAGAGACAAATGGATGCCCAAAAGAGGAGGGAAGGGGAGAGGTCCGGAGATGAAAGGTAGGTTTGGGTATCATCTACATAGAGGTGATAATGGAGGCCGAAAGAGCTGAAAGGTTCACCCAGGGAAGAGGTGTAAAGAGAGGAGAGCAGAGAGCCAAGAACAGAGTTCTGATGGACTCCCATAGAAAGCAAGGTGTCACGTACCAGTAGGGTTAAAACCGGATCCTAGTAGTTCAGCCGGGATTGGCGTTACTCTCGCTAGGGGCGCGAAATCTAACAAGTGAAAGGTGTTCACCAGTGATTCCCGCAAGGGAATATGGGCTTTTGCGGCTTCCACTTGCAGGTCGCGGTCCCCTAAGGAAGTTCCCAGTGAACCACAATAGAGAGAGCGTAGGATCAATTAGGGATAAACTTGCCACTTGATAGAGGTGATGCCGGTAATGTTTTAGCGACGTTGCCACTTGGGAGTGGAAATAACAGGGAGATACTGCAACGTAGATACTCGGAAGTTGGTTTGCAGACGTAGAATATAGTTTGACACTTGGGGGTGCTGACCGGAGCTTCGGTAGCGTAGCCACCTGAGGTGGTGTTCCCGGAGGAATAGCGGCTTGGAACCTCGGAGAGGAGCAAAACACAGGAGCTGTATCCAATACTAGAGTCAGGGACTGACTGAAAGAACCAGCATTGAGTTCTGGTCATAGGGTTTAGATATAGTGCAGTTCCTATTAGGCAGCCAATAGAGGGCAGTGAGAGCACAGAAAAGGACTAGACAGCTCTGCGCATGCGCAGGACACTGAGCGCTGAACGGAAGAGGGGAACAGACAGCGCTGGACGGTGGCAGCGGCGTGGAACCAGGTAAGTGAGTTTTGTTAAACAGGGGGGATCCTGGTGGAGGAGACCTCCAGAGTCAGCGGGGACAGGCGCCGGCTCCCGGGGAGACAGCGGGAGTCCGGCGTGTGACAGTACCTCCCCCTTTAAAGGTGGGCACTGAACACCTAGGACCTGTTTTTTTCGGAAAACTGGAATGAAATTTTTTCAGCAGAAGAGGAGCACAGATGTCTGCAGCCCGTACCCAGGAGCGCTCTTCGGGGCCGTACCCTTTCCAGTCAACTAGATACTTGATTGTTCCCCTAGAACTCTTGGAATCCAGAATATGGCTGATCTCGAATTCGTCAGTTTGTTGGAGGGAAAGAGGAGTAGTAGATGTAACGGGCACAGTGAATCGATTAATGATGAGCGGTCTCAATAGGGAAATATGAAAGGCATTAGCAATACGCAGAGTGGATGGTAGTCGTAACTTAAAACACACCGGACTGATTACTTGAATGATCCTATAAGGACCAATGTAGCGAGGAGCCAGTTTCATACAGGGTACTTTAAGACGAATATTCTTTGTAGATAACCATACCTTGTCGCCAATCTTCAACAGAGGAACAGCTCTGCGTTTCTTATCTGCCGCTAACTTGTAGCGAGTGGAGGATTTTTTAAGTGCCTTCCGAACTCGAGACCAGATGGATAGAAAGTCCTGCCGAAGAGTGTTAACTGCTGGCACTTGGGTGGGAGGGAGGGCTGAAAATTCTGGCATGCGAGGATGGTGCCCAAATACCACGGAGAAGGGAGTGGATGATATGGATTCATGAAAGGAATTATTGTGAACAAATTCTGCCCAGGGCAATAAATCCATCCAATTCCTCTGATTGGCTGAGGAAAATATCCTGAGAAACGTTTCAAGATCTTGGTTTACCCTTTCCGTCTGGCCGTTGGTCTGGGGATGATACGCGGAGGAGAATTTCAGACGGATGCCCAGAAGATGACAAAGGGACCTCCAGAACTTTGAGACAAACTGCACCCCACGATCCGAGACAATTTCCGCGGGACAGCCATGCAGTCGGAAAATCTCCTTTACAAAGTGTTGAGCCAGACATACTGAGGACGGAAGGCCGATGAGTGGAACGAAGTGTGCCATTTTAGAGAAGCGGTCCACAATGACCCAGATGGTATTGAATTTATTAGCTGGGGGTAAGTCAGTGATAAAATCCATGCTAATATGAGTCCACGGTTTGGTAGGTAGTGGAAGAGGGTGGAGTAGCCCCTGTGGGACTTGGCGGGGGGTTTTGTTTTGAGCACAGGTAGGACAGGCAGCCACGAAATCTTTAACTTCAGAGTGGAAATTGGGCCACCAGTACTGTCGAGAGAGTAATTCTGATGTTTTACGGGAGCCAAGATGGCCTGCGAATCGTGAAGCATGGGACCAGCGTAGGAGACTCTTCCGTAAATGAGGAGGAACAAATGTTTTCCCCTGAGGGGGAATAGGAGCTGGAGTTGTTGAAAATAATTTTAGGCATTTAGAGTCCAAGATAGGACGTTCCGGCAAAGTGTCTGTTCCCAAATTACCTGGAAAAGCCCGAGATAATGCATCCGCCTTCTTATTTTTTATTCCGGGTTTGAAAGTGACCCGCAGATCAAATCGGGTAAAGAAAAGCGACCAGCGGGCTTGACGTGGATTCAGGCATTGGGCTGTCTGGAGATAGAGTAAGTTTTTATGATCCGTGAAGATCGTAACTGGATGACGAGCCCCCTCCAAAAGATAGCGCCACTCGTTTAGGGCCAATTTCATGGCCAGAAGTTCTTTGTCCCCGATGGCATAATTACTCTCTGCTGGTAGAAATTTGCGGGAGAAGAATGCACATGGATGGAACCTGCCTTGGGAGTTTTTTTGAGAAAGAACTGCCCCCACACCGGCGGAGGATGCATCCACTTCTAGAAAGAAAGGAAGAGAAATATCAGGTTGCTGGAGGATAGGTGTAGAGGAAAAGGCTCTTTTGAGAGAATGGAAAGCTTCCAATGCTTCTGGGGACCAAACCTGTGGTGTTGCTCCTTTTCGGGTAAGAGCTATCAGAGGTGCCACAATAGAGGAATAACTAGCAATAAACCGTCTATAATAATTGGAGAAACCCAGGAAACGTTGAATGGCTTTGAGTGTGGTTGGTTGGGGCCAGTCGATTATAGCACAAACTTTCCCGGGATCCATTTGTAGGCCTGATCCAGACACTAAATAGCCCAGGAAAGGCAATTTAGAGGCCTCGAAAATGCACTTTTCCAACTTGCAGAATAAATGGTTGATGCGTAATCTGGAAAGAACTTCAGCCACATGTAGGCGGTGAGAGGAAAGGTCTCTGGAGAATATTAGGATATCGTCTAGATATACCACTACGTAGGAATATAGTAAATCACGGAAGATTTCGTTAATAAAGCTTTGAAAAACAGCAGGAGCGTTGCATAGGCCGAACGGCATTACCAGGTATTCGTAATGCCCGTCCCGTGTATTAAAAGCCGTCTTCCACTCATCCCCAGAGCGTATCCAAATCAGGTTGTATGCACCGCGGAGGTCGAGTTTAGTGAAGATCCTCGCACCCTTGATGCGATCGAATAGCTCGGTGATCAAAGGAATAGGGTAGCGGTTTTTAATAGTGATGGTGTTCAAGCCTCTGTAGTCAATGCAAGGACGGAGTGCTCCATCTTTCTTCTTCACAAAGAAAAACCCCGCTCCGGCAGGTGATGAGGAAGGTCTAATGAAGCCGCGTTGCAGATTTTCCTTGATGTAACGTGTAGTAGCCTCTGTCTCGGGTAGTGAGAGCGGATAGACTCGGCCTCGAGGAGGGGTTTTCCCCGGAAGGAGATCGATGGGACAGTCCCAAGGTCGGTGGGGTGGTAGACGCTCGGAAGAGACTTTGGAGAAGACATCCACAAACGAAGAATACTGGTGCGGTAGGATAACCGTAGTGGGTTCTGGAATTTGCGTGAAGCCGAGAGGCTTGACTGGTGTCAGGCAGTGGTGAGAGCATGCTGGGCCCCATGCGATGATTTGTGATGAGGGCCAATCCAGATGGGGTGAATGAAGATGGAGCCATGGTAATCCAAGGATGATTGGGCTGATGGTCAATGGCAGGACGAGAAAGGAAATTTTTTCCTAGTGGAGGGCCCCCACTTGCATGGAGATAGGTTTGGTACGTCTAAGAATACTGCCGTGAGGGAGACGGGAGCCATCGATGCCAGTAGTGGCCATGGGCCTCCTCAGCGCAACAGTGGGCAGCGCAAGTTGTGTTACTAACGATTGTGATATAAAGTTCTCAGCTGCTCCTGAATCCAACAAGGCTTTGGACGACCTGGGCCCTGAAAGGAGATGCAAGGTGACAGGAAAAGAACAGGTTAGATCTGGAAAAGAAGTTGGAGAGGAAATAAAAGTCCCCAGACTGACCTCTCCAGTGCAGGCTAGGGTTTGTCGTTTCCCGAACGCCGGGTGCAAGAAACCAGGAGGTGACCAGAATCTCCACAAAATAGGCATAATTTGTTTTTCATCCTTCTCTCCCTTTCATCCGGAGTTAAACGGGAGCGCCCCAGTTGCATAGGCTCATCTGTAGACGTGGGTGGCTGAAAGCGAGGAGCTAGCCGGAGGGTAGTACGTCTAGGAAAGTCTTTCTCGGACGATCTTTCCCGAAGCCGGAGATCTACCCGGTTGCAGAGAGAAATTAATGCGTCTAAGGTGGGAGGTAATTCTTGAGTCGAAAGGGCATCCTTGATTTTCTCTGACAGCCCTTGCCAAAAGGCAGCGACAAGCGCCTCATCATTCCACTGGAGTTCGGAGTATAGAGTCTGAAACTCAATAACGTATTGAGCCACAGACCGTGAGTTCTGACGGAGTCTTAGGATGCTTGTAGCAGCAGATGTTACTCGTCCTGGTTCGTCAAAAATCCTCCGGAATGCTGAGGTGAAGGCTGTAACATCGTTGAGGAGTTCGTCATTACGTTCCCATAGAGGAGAGGCCCATGCTAGGGCTTGGCCGGATAGGAGTGAGACCATATAAGCCACTTTAGACCTGGAGGTAGGAAAATTCTGAGGTAATAACTCAAACTGGATGGAGCATTGATTTAAAAAACCACGGCAGGAGTTAGGGTCACCATCAAATTTGGAGGGAGTTGGCAAACGCAGAGAGGAAGCAGCTGCAGGAGGACCCTCAGCGACTTGTGGTTGTGGTTGAATAGCCGGCTGAGGCGGAGCCACCTGTAGTGCGTCTAAACGGGTAGCCAGAGTTTGCAGACATTGTAAAAGTTGCATCTGAACCGCATCTTGGCGCTCCACTCTTCCAACCAAGTGTTGAAGCATATCCTTGGCGGAAGGTTCTCTATCAGGATCTGACATGGCTGGTTCTTAGTGTCACGTACCAGTAGGGTTAAAACCGGATCCTAGTAGTTCAGCCGGGATTGGCGTTACTCTCGCTAGGGGCGCGGAATCTAACAAGTGAAAGGTGTTCACCAGTGATTCCCGCAAGGGAATATGGGCTTTTGCAGCTTCCACTTGCAGGTCGCGGTCCCCTAAGGAAGTTCCCAGTGAACCACAATAGAGAGAGCGTAGGATCAATTAGGGATAAACTTGCCACTTGATAGAGGTGATGCCGGTAATGTTTTAGCGACGTTGCCACTTGGGAGTGGAAATAACAGGAAGATACTGCAACGTAGATACTCGTAAGTTGGTTTGCAGACGTAGAATATAGTTTGGCACTTGGGGGTGCTGACCGGAGCTTCGGTAGCGTAGCCACCTGAGGTGGTGTTCCCGGAGGAATAGCGGCTTGGAACTTCGGAGAGGAGCAAAACACAGGAGCTGTATCCAATACTAGAGTCAGGGACTGACTGAAAGAACCAGCATTGAGTTCTGGTCATAGGGTTTAGATATAGTGCAGTTCCTATTAGGCAGCCAATAGAGGGCAGTGAGAGCACAGAAAAGGACTAGACAGCTCTGCGCATGCGCAGGACACTGAGCGCTGAACGGAAGAGGGGAACAGACAGCGCTGGACGGTGGCAGCGGCGTGGAACCAGGTAAGTGAGTTTTGTTAAACAGGGGGGATCTTGGTGGAGGAGACCTCCAGAGTCAGCGGGGACAGGCGCCGGCTCCCGGGGAGACAGCGGGATTCCGGCGTGTGACACAAGGATGGGGGAAGGAGCCAAAGCTAGAAACAGAAGATGAGCAGTTAGAGAGGTAGGAGCTGACCCTATAGAGAGCACTGTGAGAGAAAAGCCAAAGGTGCAAAGGGTTTACTGCAGTAAATGGTGGTCTACTTTGCCAAAGGCCAGTGAGGTGTCCAGGAGGATAAGTTCGGAGAAGTGACCTTTTGACTTGGCAGATAGAAGATCATTTGTGACTTTGGTCAGGGCAGTTTCTGTGGTTAAATTGTTAGAATTTTTTTTAGAGAGGAGCAAGGAGAGAGTTGTCAGAGAGGTAGCTGATGAGGCGTTTGTAGATGAGCTGTTTGAGTATTTTGGAAGCAAAAGGGGAGGAGAGACATGTGATCGGAAGTTAGACAGGGAGGTGTGGTCAATATTGGGTTGTGTTAAGAATGGATGCATCAATAGCATGTTGGAAGGTTGAGGGAAAGATTTCAGTCGAGTGGGATAAGTTGATGGACATGGTAGGATCAGTCAATGGTGGAGGGGGAGCTAAGGAAAGGTTGTGATTCAAGTGGCAGGTAGAGGGGGGAGAGGACAATAGAAAAGAATGGACTTCATTGCCTGTGGTAGGGTGGAAGGAGAATGTGGGATGGTGACTGGGAGGTGAGGGGGAGTGTGTTAATGGGAGCAGGAAGGAGATGGCAGTAGGTAATTTTGTGTCTGATGGAACACATTTTGGAGGTGAAAAAGGAGGCAAAACTCAGTAGGGGAAGAAGGGAGTGGATGAGGGGATGGCAGAGCAGGGAATTGAAGAGGTGAAGAGGCGTGGGATTGAAAGGCTAGAAGTAGATGAGAAACTTGAAGAACGATTATTTGTCAAGGGAGAGCGCAGAACTGTAGAACAAGAGAATGAACTTGAAGTGAAGGAATTTCGGCGTACATGAACTTTTTTTAATGAGACGGGTAAGTTTGCAGTGCCAAGGTTGGGGTTTGGTGCCACAGAGACAAATAGAGGTGGTGGGGGCAGCAGAGCTGATGGCAGAGATGAGGCAGTGGATATAAAGGCAGGCAGCCTGGTTGAGACAGGCCAGAGTGGCTTTAGTGTAAAGCAGAGCTTCAAGCAAGAAAGAAAAGGCAACAGGGTCAAGGGTATCAAGATTATGTTTCATGAGGGAGAGTTTGGTTGAGTTGAGGGGTGCTAGAGATGAGAAGAGGGTGAAGTAGGGCAGATGATATTCAGAGCATAATAAGGGATTAATTGCTGGATATTTTTTTGTCTTTTAATTAAGGGTAGCTATCCTGTCGTGGAATTGTAATTTGTATGTCAAATAGGGATGTGTATTCCACTTTTGTGATGGTACGTTTACTCAGAAACTAGATGGAGGTAGTTTGCAACTTAATGACAGTACAACTTTGCATGTTGGGTAACAAACTAACCTGCTGGAAAGGATGCATCACAAGAAAAAAAACTCTTCATCACATTGCATTTATGCATTTGGGAACAATACAAGGTCATCTAATGCACCTATTGCGCATTTAGCAAGGGACACCCTTCTCCACCCAGTCCTCCTCATATGAAAAGTTAAAACTTTGCACCTTCATGAAGATGCAAGTGCTTAGACATATTAATGCACAGATCCATAAGCTTCATATTTAAAAATGGATGAATTTGCTTAAAAATAGGCTCATTACATAGCAAATGTAATTTGTGCTGTGGGCCAGCAATTTTGCAGATTTGAAAATAAGTTTACTGTGATGGTGACTAAAGTTTTTATCTTTAATGTCACAACAATTCATAATAAGAGTTCCAACATCTGCAATGTTGGTTGTGAGGTGAATTGGATAACAATCTTCAGATGACTCGACTTTTTGCATTGCATTTATGCACAGAAGGAGGCTGGTTGCAGCTCAACCCATAGTGTTTAAAAGATTTTTGTTTTGATTTTAGAAAGTCAGGGTAATGAGTGAATAGGGTTTCAAAACACACCATACATACATCCTACTTTGTTTTACTGACCCAGTTGGTCCTGTCTATATGTATGTCATTTATTTTTTTCCTCTTGACCCTGATTACTCTTAACAATTAAGAGTTAATAGAGAAAAACAACTAAAGATGATCATCTTGTGAATTACATTGCACATACGGAATGTATTTGTGTCTTTTGTGATGTAAGAGTTAATATATAATGTTATACATTCTGCATTGGAATACATCACACCACAGTTAAAATAAAGCCTTTGACCTATGAATACAGCTCTAGTTTTACGGTAATGAGCACCTAACATAATCAACTGTTCTATAAAGGCTATTAAAATAAAAATTGACATTTCAAAGAAGTTGTAATTACTCCTAGATAATGCAGGATATATGAAAAGTAATAACAAGATACATGCAAATGAATCAATCCAATGCTGCTTCCAGTGTAAATTATGTGCTGTATATTTTCTAAACAATTTTCTAAATAACATTTCAAGAAACATTATTTACAGGACTATAATTATGAGTGAAGACATATTCAATTAAGCTCTAAGACTCTAGCCCTTTGGTCATTTGAGACTGTAAAATTATTACCGCTTACAATATACTTCATTAGGATTCCATAAATTTAACCAAAAGTAATCAGAGAGAAATTATTTAAACAACAAGCAATTTTGTAGTGCTTTGTATAGTGAGGGGATAGGGTTAGGCCACTGGCAAATCTTAGACAAGTACATTATTAGTGTTGATAAAAAATAGTTTACAGTAATACAATATATTTAATTGCAGAAATGTTTTCTTTCCATGTAAGATAATGGTAGATGTTCCAAGGTATATTCTATGAAAAGAAAAACACAAGCTAAAAGGACGGTGCTGTGGGTATTAAGAAAAACAATTAGTAATTGCACATAATAATAAATATAATAGGGGGAAATTCACTCATCATATAACAAATTAAATAAGAGATAAAAACACATTTAATCACAAAATAATATAATAATGATAATAATATCATAGATCGATACACAATATATCACAGTAAACAGTAAAAAAAATAAGCTGGATGAGATTAACCCCTGACTCGATGACGTTCATGTTTGACCATAGTAGGTTTTCTAAACATCCACTTTCCAAGTGTAATAGATCAAATGGTTGATCAAACAACAAATACATCAAAGAAATAGTTAGTAGCACAACCACATGGAGAGAAGGGTTCCAGTTCCCAATAATGGTATCTCAACTTGCATAAATGATCCTCTTCTTCCGCTCTCCTGAGCATAGCATAGAGACAATATTAGTCCAGCAAGAAGGTAGGTATGGATGACATACAAATAACTGTCTCTTACCGGTACCGGTCTGATATTCACCCTCCGTAGGGAACAGTTGTGTGAAACAATTAGTGAGACTCCAATCCTACCGTCCATCTGAAAACTAAATCCTCATTCCGTGTCAGCGGTGTATCACCTTTGATTAGGATCCAAGAGTTATCAACATCTTGAAATCAGATCATTACATTTTGGCAACTGTGCTTGATCCTAGGTTTAAGAGCTATGTCTTCTCTTTCTTTCCAACTGACCCAGATATCAAGAGATGGAATGAGCTCCTGGTCAACAAACTGACAGCTCAAGTGGTACATGACACAATGATGTCTCCTCCTTCAGTTTCTCTGGAAATTGCTGCTAGGAAAAAACTTAGCTTTCCCAAGACACTCAGGGCTAGATTTACTTACCTGCGGGTTTGAAAAACTGGAGATGTTGCCTATAGCAACCAATCAGATTCCAGTTATCATATAGTTAGTACATTCTGCAAAATGACAGCTAGAATCTGTTTGGTTGCTATAGGCAACATCTCCACTTTTTCAAACCTGCAGTATAGTAAATATACCCCTCAGTGTTGATGCAGATGAGTCTGCACAACATTTTGAAATTTGGTCTGGTCTAAAAGAATTGCCCAAAAATCACGACAGCTCTTCTGTAAAATGAACTACAATTATTAGGAGGAAGGCCATTACATCAAAGTACACAGATTTCTGTGATGGTGGATTCCAGTGGGGATGAATTAGTACTGTTTGAGGATGATGTACACACTGATGAGGGTGAATATCATGACTGTGTAGATTGCAGGTGCTGAGATCTAGCTGAGAGAGGGGAGCTAGCTGATGCTGGTATGCTTGGTACTATTTTGGGTAGAATGGCATGTTGGCAATTTTATGTTTTTCTACAGTAAACTTTCACCTTTATTAGAGAGGTGTTTTTTTCTTTAAATGGTGCAAGCTTTTAAGTTACATTTTGGTTTCCCTGACTTAAACCAATATGCACTTGAACATAGGCTTTAGCACATGAGGTAGATGGATAAGTGTCATCATGACTGAGACTGGAGAGTGACAAGAACAATGCCACCCCTCCTGTTTCTGTATGAGCTATGGCACAGTAAAATGTGACTGGAGACTTTTAATAACACTGCCAGCCCTATTACTTGAATTTCTGTTTCAGCACTAAATACTGCCACTGTCACACTCCGCTCCCCGGGTACCTCTAACCGATCCTCTAAACACTGACTGCCACTTTAATTTCTGTTCCTAGTGCAGACCATTAGTCATGGTCTGCACCTGTGATTACTACACCTGTGTGCTGGTCAGGTTTTGCCATTGGTCAGTCTACCTTTATAAGGTCCCTCCTTTAATTCTTGCATTGCTGGTTCTTCAAGTCATACCTGTTTTATTCTGATGCCTCTGCTGGGATGCATACCCATGGAAACTGTGCTTTATTACTGCTGCATGTTTGGACTTCATTGACCTATGTATTCCTTTTCCACTGCTCGTGGTAAATGCTCTGATCCACACCTGTTATCTACTCGGCCTGCATTGCTGACTAGTATCATCTGTTCCACAATCCGTGGTAAGCTGCTATTCATCGTTGCTGTGTGTTCATTGCTGCTGTATGTTGGATTTCCTCGATCTCTGCATACCTGTTCCACTGCTCGTGGTAAACTCTATGATATCAGGGCCGGACTGGGACTAAAAATCAGCCCTGGCATTTAAAGCACACAGGCCCACCTCTGTTGATTAGCAGGAAAAACAAAATGTGTGCCACAGCGCAGTGGCAGTGCCGCCAAAGGCGTAGCTACATTATGTTGGGGGCGTGGTCAAAATGGTGCATTGATACATACATTATAATAAAACATTACATTTGTCAGACCCTCCCCATCCACATTACGCCACCCCCCCAGATACATTATGACACCCCCAGCCCACTGTACTTATCTATGCTTCTGATGCTGCTGACATTCCTGTAGAGTGAGCAGCGAAGCTCTTAGTCTCATGAGATTAATAAATCTTGTGAGACTTAGAGCTCCTCGGCTTGCTCTGCAGGCTGTGCCTTGTCCGGGATGGAGCACAGATCCTCCTGCTGACCAACTGGATTAAGGCTCGGGGGGCTCGGGCACTTAAGTCAGGGGGGCTCCTATGATGTAATTTGGCTATTAGACAAATTTTTGACAAATACAAAGGCAATACTGTGTGCACTACTGTTAGGTGCACACAGTTCTGCCTTAACAAGCAGTACAGTGTGAAGCAGGACATATCTCCCAACTGTCCTTGTAGTCAGACCAAATCCTGACTAAGTGGGACAGTCACCCACCAAATTCAGAACAGTTGGCAGACTGTCCTTGTCTCTCCTACCTGTCTTGTCATGGTCACCACTTGTGGCTGCTGGTGTCTTTAGATCAGTTGCTGCTTGTCTGGATCCTGGAATGTTGGATGCCCTATTTGGAGAAAAAAATGAGCAGTTGAAATTTAGCCCTGGTTTTAAATCAATATAGCATCCATGTTTTAAAATTAGGCCTCACTGCAGCCACAACATTAAAATACTAGTATTCCCATTTAATAAATAAAACTATTTCCCTCTCTCCAAAGCACCCCAGCATTAAATTAAAAATGCAATCACCCCATCTGAAATTGATAGGCCCCACTATTAAATTGCCCCCACCATCACCCCACAAATTGAATAGCACCCAATAATTAGCCCACACCTGCAATTCCCTATTAGATTAACAGCCTACCTCCCATATTATATTAAGAGTTACCCATACACACATTATTGTCATACACCGGCCCTCACACACACACACACATTATGGTCATACGCCGGCCCACACACACATACTATAGTTATATTGTTACACACATACACACTATAATCATACCCTGTCACACACACACATACTATAGTTATACTGTTACACACATACACACTATAATCATAAAGGTCATTCTGTCACACAAATAGCTCCCCTGTCACACATATAGATCCCCTGTCACACATATAGATCCCCTGTCACACATATAGTGTCACACAAATAGCTCCCCTGTCACACAAATAGCTCCCCTGTGTCACACAAATAGCTCCCCTGTCACTTATATAGATCCCCTGTCACACATATAGATCCCCTGTCACACAAACTAACCCCCCCCTCTTACCTTGTGCCCTCCGCGGCGCGCTGTGTAGTCTCTCCTAACACATGGTGCTCGTCCCATGTGACATCTCCAGAGCCATTCATAGAAGAGAGGGGAGGAGGGGGGGCGCGGCCACACCAGGAAGTAAGTGTAGTGCCGACCCCACCGCTCAGCCCACAGACTGTCATGCCGAATTCTGGCATGACAGTCTGTGTGCTGAGCGATGGGGCCGGCCAGCTAGTAACCGGCCCATCTGTCCATCGGCCCTTCTGGCATTTGCCAGAAGTGCCAGATGGCCAGTCCGGCCCTGTATGATATACACTTGTTAAAAACTTGGCCTGCATTGCTGACAACTGTTACCTGTTCTACAATCCGTGGTAAGCTGCTATTCAATGCTGCTGTGTGTTTATTGCTGCTGTATGTTGGACTTCCTCAATCTCTGCATAACTGTTCCACTGCTCGTGGTAAACGCTATGATCTACACCTGTTTCCTACTCGGCCTGCATTGCTGACTACTGTTACCTGTTCCACAATCCATGGTAAGCTGCTATTCTTCGCTTCTGTGTGTTCATCGCTGCTGTATTTTGGACTTCTTCGATCTCTGCATACCTGTTCCACTGCTCGCGGTGAACGCTATGATCCACATCTGTTATCTACTCGGCCTGCATTGCTGACTACTGTTACCAGTTCCACAATCTGTTGTAAACTGCTATTCATCGCTGCTGTGTGTTTATCGCTGTTGTATGGCTGGACTTTATTGATCTTTGCCTACCTATTCCACTGTCGGTAGTAAATGCTATGATCTACCCCTGTACCTATTTTGTCTGCACTACTGACTATTGTTATCTGGTTCCACAATTCGTGACAAGCTGTGTTTTATCGTGGCTGAGTATGTCTAGACCTGTGCCTCAATTCTATTACTAGTGGAGACTTTGACTATTGCATGTGCAGCCTGTATTAATAGATGTTGCTGATAGTTACAATTCTTGCAAAAGCAAAAGTTTCAGGGATCAACTAGGACTTTAAACTTTAGAAAGGCAAATTTTAGTATGCTAAAGGAGTCTATAAATGTTTTCTTTGGAAACAGTTTTTGAAAAATTTAGAAGAATAGTGGGCTGTCTTTAAAATGTTGTTGGAAACATACACGTATAAGTTCATTCCTATGGGAAAGAAATATAAAAGAATTACGTCTAAATCAATGTGGCTAAATAAAAATGTTACGGAAGAAATGGAAAGAAAGAAGTGTGGATTTAAATTGTTTTAGTCTGAAGGGACTGAGGAGTCCAAGGATTGTAGTAAAACATGCAAAAAGGAAATTAGATCGGCTAAATTAGACAAATCCTAAAAAATGTTTAGGTATATAAATGGCAAAAGGATTAAAAAAGGAAATATAGAACCCTTAAGAAGTGAGATGGGTCGATTGATCAATGATAATAAGAAAAAAGCAGAGGTATTAAACTCCTTCATTTCTTCCGTATTTACTAGAGAGGAACAGATGTTAGAGATAATACAAAAAAATGGAAATGCAACCATACCACTAATTAATACTTGGCAGACTATTGAAGAAGTCCAAAAGCGACTGAATAAAATTAGGATAAATAAAGCTCCAGATCCAGATGGCATACACCCAAGGATTGTTATGGAGCTAAACTCAGAATTAGCTAATCGGTAGCTAAGTGGTTAGCACTTCTGCCTTACAGCACAGGGGTCATGTGTTCAATTCCTGACCATGGCCTTATCTGTAAGGAGCTTGTATGTTCTCCCCGTGTTTGCATGGGTTTCCTCCAGGTGCTCCAGTTTCCTTCCACATTCCAAAAACATACTGGTAGGTTAATTGGCTGCTATAAAAACTGACCCTAGTCTTTGTGTCTGTGTTTCGGTCTGTCTGTGTGTGTGTGTGTGTGTGTGTGTGTGTGTGTGTGTATGTATGTTAGGGAATTTAGACTGTAAGCCCCAATGGGGCAGGGACTGATGTGAGTGAGTTCTCTGTACAGCGCTGTGAAATTAGTGGCGCTATATAAATAAATAATGATGATGATGATTCTTAATTTCCATAGATTCAAATACATCAGGCTCAGTACCAAAGGATTGGCTAATAGCAGAAGTGGTGCCGTTTTTTAAAAAGGTAATGAGATCAGAACCAGCAAGTTATAGACCTCTAAGACTGACATCAATTGGGAGGAAACTACTGGAAGGTATATTAAGAGATAGTATTCAGGATTACTTGGAGCACAATAAGATTATTAGTGAGAATCAGCATGAATTTGTGAGGAATTTGCCATGTCAAACAAATAAATAGTTTCTATGAGGAAGTTAGTGGGAACTTAGACCATGGTAGTACAGTAGATGTGGTCTACATATATTTTGCAAAGGCCTTTGTTACAGTACAATGCAAGAGGTTGATTTACAAAATAAGGGAATTGGGTCTAGGAAACAAAATTTGTATTTGGATTTAAAACTGATTGGAGAATAGGGAACAGAGAATTGTGATAAATGGAACATTTTCTAATTGGTCAAAAGTTTCAAGTGGTGTACCTCAATGATCCGTGCTGGGGCCATTCTTTTTTCATATATTAATTAATGACTTTGGAGATGATTTAGAGAGCCAAGTTTAAATGTTTGCAGATGACACTAAACTTTGTAAGGTAATAAAATCAGAGCAAGATGTAATTTCTCTATAGAGGGGCTTGCATAAACTGGAGGATTGGGCAGCCAAATGGAAGATAAAGTTTAACATGGATAAATGTAAGGTTATGCATTTGGGGAGCAAAAGCAAGTACATAATCTATAAATTAAATGAGTTAAATTTAGGGGACTCTATAAGGACAGTAAGCATAGCAATAGTGCTCAATGTCAAGCAGCAGCTGCAAGGGTCTATAAAGTATTGGCATGCATAAAATGGGGCTGTCAAGGCAATAGGGTTTCTGGGATCCGTCTCGGAACCCTTGGGATTAGCAGAGGCAGGGATTAAGTGGAAATTAGGAGGCCAGATGAAGGTCTTGCTCATAGAGGGAGAATGTGCTCTATTCGTGTTTACCAGATGATAGGAGGAGGAATGCTGTACTGGACTCTGTACTGGAAGACACAACTGAAATCTGGACCTGGGTAACTCAGAATGACTCCAGAAGTTGGAAGACTCAGAGCAGTAACCTACTACCCCAAATAGCCAGTAGGTGAGTCAGAGCAATAGACTGAAGAGAGGTGGAACCACATGAGGGATGAAATCTGGAATCTGTACAGCAGCAGATAGAACAAAGCTGAATCCACATGAAGGGTTAATGGTTCAAGTCTGTACAGCAGTAGGCAGAATGAAGTTGAATCCACACAAAGAGTTAATATCTGAAATCTGTACAGTAGCAGGCAGAATGAAGCAGAAAACAAACAGCAACAGTGGTAAGATGGAACCAGGAGCTAGGAAAGTAATGCACTGACAATTAGCTGAGTGTAGGAGGTGACTTTTATAGTTTTCAGAGGGAGTCAATTGATGAAGGATGTCAGGTACTCAGAATAGACAAGACATAGCAAAATGTCTAACCTAAGATGGCACACTGCAGTGTAGCAGACAGAAGTCACGCTTTGTTCCAGGATTTAGAATGCTTCATTCTGACAGGAGGGAGATGCATGGTGATATCATACTGCCGAGTGCCGTAAACAGGACTAAGACCCCGATTCATGACAGGGGCATATAGGCAAGGGAAGACAGTGCGATTTTGACACTATATTAATCGTTGGTAAGACCTCATTCTGAAAATGGTGTATAGTTCTGGACACTACTCTATAAAAAAGACATTTTGGAAATAGAATGGGTTCAGAGAAGGGTGACAAAATTGATAAAAGGTATGGAGTTATTAAGTTATGAGAAACGGTTTGCCAGTTTAGGCATGTTTACTTTAGAAAAGAGGCATCTAAGAGGTGATATGACAAATACTTTTAAGGATCAATACCAAGAATTTTCATGGGAACTTTTTACCTCAAGGACTTATGCAGAGGACAGGCAGCCGCCCCCTAACAGTAGAGGAGAGGAAGTTTCACAGCCAACAAAGTAAGGGGTGCTTTACAGTAAGGGCGGTCAATGTATGTAATTCACTGCCAGAGAAGGTTGTGATGGCAGATTCAATTGATATGTTTAAAAAATGGTTAGACAAAATTTTTAGCGGAAAAGGATATCCAGTTTCACGATCATTATTTAAAATGCAGGATGGTAGTGGAACCAGGGAGAAATCGGACTGCAATATTGGGTCAGGAGGGATTTTCCAGATTAAAACAAATTGGTGGTTGCTTCATCTGGATCAATTTCTAATATAAGAGAGGGATCACAGCAGATGCAAAATAGGATGAACTTATTGGCCTGGTGTCTTTTTTCAACCACATCAACTACACTATATGAACAAAAGTATTTGGCCACATGTGTTAATTATTGAATTGAGGTGTCTCAATCAGACCCGTTGCCAGAGGTGTATAAAATCAAGCACCTATCCATACAATTTCCATTTGGAAACATTTGTGATACAAAATGGGCCGTTCTGAAAAGCTCAGTGACTTTAAGCGTGGTACTGTGATAGGATGCCACCTGCTTGTGAAAATTCATCCCTGCTGGATATTTCACGGTCAACTGTAAGTGATTTTATTAGAAAGAGAAAGTGTTTAAGAACAACAGCAGCTCAGCCACGATGCGAAAGACCAAGTAAAATCACAGAGCAGGGTCAATGACTGATAGGGTGCATAGTGCGTAAAAGTCGTCAACGCTCTGCTGATTCCATAGCTAAAGAGTTCTGAACTTCCACTGGCATTAATGTAAGCAGAAAAATTGTGTGGCGGAAGCTTAATGGAATGGGTTTCCATTGCCGAGCAGCTGCATGCAAGCCTCAAAACACCAAGACCAATGCCAAGCGTTAGATGGAGTAGTGTAAACACACAACGACAATAGACTGTGGAGCAGTGGAAACATGTTCTGTGGAGTAATGAATCACACTTCTCTGTTTGACAGTCAGATGGGCGAGTCTGGGTTTGGTGGATGCCGGAGGAATTTTAACTGCCTGACTGCATTAAGACAACTGTGAAGGTTTGTGGAGGAGGGATAATGGTATGGGGTTGTTTTTCAGGGTTTGCGCTAGGCCTCTCATCTCCAGTGAAGGACAATCTAAAAGCTTCTTTGTGGCAACAGTTTGGGGAAGGCCCTTTTCTATTCCAACATGAGTGTGCCCTAGTACACAAAGCAAGGACTACAAAGACATAGTTTGGGTGTGGAAGAACTTGACTGGCCAGCACAGAGCCCTGACCTCAACCCCATTGAACACCTTTGGGATAAACTGGAATGGAAATTGCAAACTAGATCTTCTTGTCCAACATCAATGCCTGACCTCATAAATGCTCTACAGAATGAATGGGCAACAATTCCCACAGAAACACTCCAACCTCTTAGTTATTTAAACAAAGTGAATGCTAGTTTTCACATTTACTTACAATGACATTTTAAAAGATTTAGTGATTACATTTTGGAAAATCACATTAAAAATGGGACTAAATCTAAAAAAAAAAAAAAGATGTTTAGTATATAGTAGAACATAATGGATTTCTATGCAGATTATTCTTTGCTAACAATTTACTTGCTTTCACACTTTTTTGAATAATGTGTGTTAATTGCGCTCTAGAGTAATTGCTCACAGGGCACTGATTTAACAGATTGCAAGCATTTTCCCAATATTCACTCATGTCTTCTGCTACCTCCAACCTGCAATTTTTCCAGTGATCTGTGATATATTTACTAAGCGCCTAAGGTAATTGTGTTCTTATGCCTACAATAATAATGATGACAATCAGCAGTACTTTGTTTCAATAGACACCTCGTGGGCTGTTTGAACATTGACCCTTCCACCTGATAATACTTAAATCATTAGAGTGGCAGGGATATTGCTTAATTGACATTTCCATATGGATTACTGCAAGAAAGAAGATTCTCGTTTGATTTTTAAAGAGGAAAACAACACATGTTTTAAGTGATAACGATTTTGGGTGCAATATTTGAGAATGATTTAAAAGGCAAGAAGATTTGGGAGGAAACTGTAAACAGAGTGGCAAGAAAGTTACATTATTCATAAGATGCATACAGTGAGCCTGGTTCATGTTCGGACGAAACTTTATGCAAGTTGCGTTTTAAAAAGAGCAAGAAATATGAGTGTAGTTCTGACTGTATTCAAATCGAAGCTGATCTTAAGATGTGTTTTGATTTGAATTTAGGTGTAAGTACACTCTGCCTAAATGTTATTTGCCTTACATAGACAGACAAGCATATGTGCAATAAAAGGTCACATAAGAACGCATAAAAAAAATATTATGTTATAAAATAAGTGAACAACTATTAACAGTATTAACATTAATATAAATATGTATTTTCAAATAAAATATGTTTACATTTAATTTAACATTAAAGACATAAACCAAGATGCTTTTAATGCGTACTGTACATATTAGGTGTTTTTATATTCTATCTTACTTGCATACACATGTTTTGTGCTTGCTATTGGCAAGCATACATGTAGTTTTTAAAACAAAGTCTATGGGGTATATTTACTAAACTGCAGATTTGAAAAAGTGGAGATGTTGCCTATAGCAACCAATCAAATTTAAGCTTTCATTTATTTAGTGCATTCTACAAAATGAAAGTTAGAATCTGATTGGTTGTTATAGGCAACATCTCCACTTTTTCAAACCCGCAGTTTAGTAAATATACCCCTATGTCGTGTCACTCATCACTATCAGTCAGCCCTTACACCTGCCTTGTAACTGGTGCAAATTATATGACTGAAATTAAATGCATTAACAAGAAACCCAGTATTTGAATCAGCCGCATCTGCATTGGAACGCCCTTGGCATTCCCTTACTGTGCATTGCCTATGTTAGTCAGTCCCTTCTCTCCCTCATTCCGTCCCTCAAATTGTAGACTGTCCTAAGTGTCATTTGTGTACAGACATGAATTATATGCAAACACATACATTGGTGTATGGTGTATCTGAGCAGGTGAAGAGCTATTTCATGCTGGATACACCACGCAAATGGATGTTCGTCCGAACATGAACCAGGCCTATTATTTTTGACTGGGAATGTGATGCATGTGAATGCTGTGATTTTATCTATGGTGTTGTATATGACGAATGTGCTTCCCCTATCTCTGGTGTTTAAAAATGCTAACTTGCAAATGTTGTCTTGTGACGATGCAAAATGGAGAGAATGAAAAGAGATATTCTGGGGAAAGAAAGGGTGTTAGGGGGTTTGAGGTTCTCAGATGTTAAAGTATATTTGAAATTGAATAATATTGTGCAAGTATGAAGGTTGATTAAAAAGCAGAGCAAGTTGATGTGTACAATTTATGGCTGGATGGATGTTAGGTAAATGAAATGGTGTATATATAAAATGAAAAAAATATTGGCGCTTCTCTAATGCAAGAAAACCTGCTGCTGAATAATAAACTGTATACAAAATTCTATATAATGATTTAGCGCATAGTTAACTATAAAGCATACAATATGACTCGTATATGTAGAATGAAATGCACGTGGAAATGTTCAAGCTCTTCTGCGGAAAAAGTAGTAGTTAAAAATCGGGTTAAAATCTTACCTTGCTCTTTCCCTGTATCAGCTGGTAAATATCCTCTTCACGATAGTGATGGAGCAGTTATTCCTTAGTTGGAAATGACTTTCTGAGAGTAATATAAACAGCTGTTCCAGACAATGTTTGGCTGTAAGTGCGGCTTGTTCCGCCCGCAGTGGAATGCACATGGAACGCACAATCCCTTCTGGCGCTTCCTGTGAGGATGGGTGCCCAATAGGTTCAAAAATAGAGATGCAGAGAGATGTAGACACTGTAACCGACGCGTTTTGTCCGTGAAGGATTTTTTAAAGGATAATCATGATTGTAGCTGATTTCTTTTTATAGTCAAAATTTCGACCAACTTTATTGTTAAAATAGTGAATTGACACAAATAAAAATAAAAAATATATAAAAATTCAAAGGAAATGGAACTCATGTGAGTAGTGGAGTATATATAAAAATTATACTTCACACATGAATAAAAGTATAATGTTAAAAAACTAATGTTAAAACACAAATGTCAAATGTTAAAAGGTTTTTTTACTTTAAGTCAGAAATGGCCATAAATCAAATTCTAAATTTAACCCTAAAGGAGTTAAGGTTTTAAGTTTATAAATGTATTCTGTTTCTATTTTAGACATAACTGCAATGTAATTTCCTCCTCTCCAATTTCTTGGCACAGATTTAATGCCTATAAATTTTAATCCTCCGGGATCTTTATTATGATGTGTTAAAAAATGTTGAGATATAGTGTTAGTAGCAATACCTTTTTTAATATTTCTTATGTGTTCCATAATACGAATTCTCAATTTTCTTTTCGTCCTGCCCACATATTGGAGGCCACATGGGCACTCCAATAGATAAATGATTCCTTCGGAATTGCAACTGATTTTTTCTTTAATTGGATATATCTCTTTGGCGTTCATAGACATGTACGATGGTATAGAGGTGGTCAAATTAATTTTGGAGTTTTTACAACATGAACAATAATTGCAATGGAAAAAACCTGCTGTATTGTTGCCAATCTTCTCTTTTTGCATGGGTAAATGGCTTTTCGTAAGCATGTTTTTAAAATTATCTGCTTTTCTGTATATAACAGTGGGTTTCATGGGGATAATCTGACTTAAAGCTTCATCATGTAGGAGAATGTGCCAATGTTTTTCTATTATGTTCTTTATAACATGGAAATGGCTACTGAATTTGGTGATAAACACAGTATCAAACTTCTTCGAATCTTCTTTCTTTTCTTCTTCTTTATATGACATTAATGTGTCTCTTTATTTCTTTCATATTTTGAAAGGCCTCTTGTACAAGATTTTTGTTGTAGTTTCTTTCTATGAACTTTTCCATCATATTTTCTCCTTGTTTAGTGTATTCAGTCAAATTTGAGCAATTTCTTCGGATTCTTCTAAATTGCCCCTTGGGTATATTTTTGATCCATAGTGGGTGGTGATTACTGTTGGCGGGAAGAAAATTGTTGCAATCTACTTTTTCTATATAGGTTCGTGACATAATTTTTTCATCTTTTATGTAGATTTCCAAATCTAAGAACTGAATTTTGTGCGTGCTGGTGTTTGCCGTGAATTCTAAGTTAACATCATTACGATTAATACCTTGTAGGAAGTTATCCAATATTGATTGTACCCTTTTCCAAATGAAAAATATGTCATCAATATATCTATGCCAGCAGATTAAATGGTCCTTATAGATGTTATTGGACCATATATTTTCCTCCTCCCACTGCGACATAAATAAATCGCATAGCTTGGTGCAAAGCGACTGCCCATAGCAGTTCCTTTCTCCTGATGATAACATGTACCTTCGTGCCAGAAATAGTTATGGGTGAGTATAAATTTTATGCTGTCCATAATGAACTGTATTTGCTGATTATTTAGATCTGTATTACGGCATAACATTTGGTAGGTATGATGACATCCATCTGCATGGTTGATGCAAGTATATAGTGATTTTACATCGCATGAACCTAGAATATATGTAGGTTCCCACTTTATTTTTTCAAGAATTTGTAGAACATGGGTGGTGTCCCGTAGATCACTTCTTTGTGTTGTTACAATAGATTGCAGAAATGTATCTACATAATGAGAAAGATTTGAAGTAATGGACTTTATTCCTGATATTATAGGACGTCATGGAGGATTTTCTGAATTCTTGTGGATTTTTGGGAGTTGGTAGAAGACCGGTATTCTAGGGTCTTTGTTATACAAAAAGTTATATTCACAACATATCTGGGTATACAGTTAACCCCGGGACTAGACTCAGTTATAGACAAGAATTTCTCTTTACTGCAGACACAATTGATATCATTAACAACAACCTGGATGTGCTACGAGGTCTCCTGGTTGGGCAGAATTTCAGCATTTAAGATGACACTCCTCCCGAAACTAATGTACCTATTCCGCATGTTGCCTTTCCGCTTACCTCCACGCTTAATGAGCAAACTGATCTCAATCATGAAGTCATACATTTGGAGAGCTAGGCCTCCTCGTATGGCAATGCAACGCATGACTCGGGGGAAACCCCAGGGGGGTCTAGCCCTTCCAAACTTGAGAAATTACCAAGAAGTTTGTCTGTTGTCCCAGGTGAGAGACTGATACCTGCCACAGGGCGAGAAACCTTGAGTGGACCTGGAGCACGCCCGCAACCCTGACTTTCCACTGGTAGATCTCCTATGGGTGCCCAAAGAATGGAGGCCCCGGCTAATAATTTGCCTGCCACTACTAGAGATGCTTTAGTAACATGGGACCAGCTATGCAGAGATATGGAGGGGGTGGTATGCCCAACAGCTAACGTGTCCATTCAAGTGGCGGCTAAACAGATCCCTGACTTAAATCTGACAGGGTGGACAGCTAGAGATATTAAGACACTGGGCCACTTATTTGATGAAGGTAGACTCTCATCATTTACTTACCTATGTGATCTTTACCACTTGCCTAGAGGGGACTTCTACAAGTACTTGCAGATCAGGCACTGGCTTGCAACCCCGCCACTTAAGAACAGACTAATCGGCCCGCCCATAGTACTATACGACTCTAAATTGACTAAGGGGAATAACAAAGCAGGCATAACGAGTTGGTATAATATTTTGCAGGGGCAGGCGGATCCTCCCAAGTCCAAAGTTCAGCTTCAGTGAGAGGCAGATCTCAGATTGGATCTCTCGGAGAAAGACTGGGAGCGTATTTTTCTGAACTCATTCAAAATGACCAAATGCCTTAACCACACAGAAATGTTAGTAAAACTTGTAAACAGATTATATGCCACCCCAGAAAAACTACACAAAATATGGCCATCCACCCCTCCATCTTGCTGGCGTAACTGCTCGGAGAAGGGAGACATACTCCATGTGTTCTGGTCTTGCCCGGTGCTGCGGCCCCTGTGGAGTGAGGTAGCTCTACTCCTTAATAAAGTATTTAGATACCACGTACATTTGACCCCTGAATTGGTTCTATTACACCATTATCCAGCTTCAATCCCGAAGTGGGATAGATACGTGATGGGTCAGATCTTCATAGCCGCTAGAGCGGCGATAGCCCAGGCGTGGAAACAGCCCCTTCCTCCTCCAATGGCAAAAGTTATTTCTAAAACCAATTTCAGTTTTGAAATGGAAACACTTGGAGTGCCTTATTCCACAGTGACTGCTTCCCCTTTGGTGAAATGGCGAGAGCTCAGGAATTAAAGCTGTGTATAGTATATGCCTTTGGTTACTTGGATGACATTAGGTTGGGCCACCCAGTACATTCATGTGCCCAATATAACGCATTGAAAGGGTTTTTGATGTATCTTCTTTGGTTAAAAGGTGCCGATATATTGTTGTGTTCCTTACCCACTATGTACCCCCCCCTCCCCTTTTACCCATTTGTTTATTGTCCTTCCCTCCTCCCCACTCCCCCCCTTTTTTTTCTGTACCCCTTAAAAACTTTTGCAAAATTTAATGAAAACTTTTAAAGAGAAAAAGTTATATTCACCTTTTGTTAATATTCCCATATGCAGGCCTTCCTCCAAATGTTCCAATAGTTGTTTCTTATAGTTGTCTGTAGGGTTTTCAGGTAGAATTCTGTAGGTGGTGGTATCATTAAGGAGATTAGCTGCTTCTTCTAGATATTTAGATTTGTTTAATATCACTATGCCACCACCCTTATCAGCAGTTTTTATAACTATTTCAGTATTATTTTTCAATTCTTTGATTGCTGCTGATTCCTCTTTTGATAAATTAAATCTCATTTTTTCATTACCAGTAATATTATCTATTTCTTCTTCTACTAGTTTCTGAAATGTCTCAACATACGCGCCTTTCATATATGAGGGATTGAAACTTGAAGAAGGCTTTAGATTTGTATGGGTGTATTCTTTCATCTGAATTCTCCTTAATAGGGTTTTTTAAAAAATATTTTGTAAGATTCAACTTTCTTGTATATTTATGAAGGTCAATATATGTTTCAAATTTATTGAACCTACAATGTGGAGAAAATTTTAAACCCCTATTCAACACCTTAATTTGGTCGTCAGTGAGTGTCACCTGACTGAGGTTAAAGAAACCTTCAATTTTTAAGGCGACATTTTTCTTTTTGTTTTGTTTCCCCCCTCTATTACCTCTTTTGATGGGGATTCTTTTCTTTTTCTTTTTCCCTTTTCCTCTATCTCTGAGCATTGAGTTTGGCTTGGGAATAGGATTCGTGCTAAAAAATGTTCTTCCTCTTAATTGATTATTTTACTTGTGGAGGCCTGTGTAAAATTTAGGTTTCCTTTTTCTTTTGAATTGATTTCTAAGATTAGTTTTTTCTTTTTTGTTCCTCCTCTTCTTTTGCTTTATGTACTCCTTCGTGGAATGCATTATTTTAATGTTGTATTTTACTTTTGTGAGTGGGCTTGTATAATGTATTTCGTGTTTTCCTTCTATCATTAGATGGATAAGTGAAGTTTCTTTTATCGTATGATTGATATTCTCTAAAGGTTTTGTGTGGTATTTTTTTTATGAGAGGTTCCTTCTTATTAACATGGTGTGTGTTATCTTTAAGTTTAGAGAAATGGTATAAAACAGATTTGAGAGAGCCAATTGTGTTTGGTGGATCAAAGTGGTATGTCATGACAGAGAGAATTATTAGAAAGTATGCTCTGAATGATGAACAAATGGTGAGTTTGCATATGAGGTATTGGAGTGTCTGGGTGGGCTATTTAAGGAATTAACTGGCATGAATTATATGTTGTGGAATGGAGTACTGTTTGGTCAGTGCTGTTGGTGTCACTGCCAGAAGTGTAAAAGTTAAAAAAGGTTCCATGACTGCAAACATATCACAAAGAAGAAGCTAAAAGCTGCCCTGTATACAAAAGACACAGGCAGAGGAAAACCACTGCACATCAAGAGGCAAGTCTGAAAGGGAAAAATGCTCCAAAGCCTGAGCTCAGTTATTGTGGAAGGAATGCAAGAGATAGTGGAAACTATAGAGCCTCCCACTTTCCACAAGGTTATTCTCTTTTCACATATTTAAAAAAATGTATTTGATAATAAATGTTATTAAAAGTAATGACATTTACTCACTATTTTATCTCTACATATAACCACCGACCAAGTGTTCCCTTCCCAAGATGAGTTAGGTAACCAGGAGACAACCCTTCAAAGATGGAGGTAGGCAACTGAGTTATTATTATTATTATTATTATTAATTTTTATTTATAAGGCGCCACTAGGTGTCCGTAGCGCCGTACAGGGACAAACGAAATTACAATACAAGGAGAGACAGCACAGTACAGTAAACAATAAGCACAGTAACTCAGTGACCTCAAAGCACAGCAAGGGCGGGGGAGGGGAGAGGGGAAGGTCTTCGTACGACGGAGCCCAAGAGGGAGGGCACGGATAATAGGGAGGCCCCCGGGGGGGGAGAGGAGGGAGGGGACAGGGGGAAGAGGGTCCTCGAGGAGGACGACCAGGTTGCTGGAGAGCAGAGTTAACAGTGGTGAGACAGGAGGAGGGGTGACCCTGCTCAAAGGAGCGTACAATCTAAGGGGTAAGGTAGACAGACAGAAAGACACGGGGGAGAGAGGGAGGAATGGAGGATAGGGGAAGGGGAATGAAGGGGAAGAGGCAGAAGAAAAGGAAGGTAATTAGGTGGGAGACTGGAAGGCTTTACGAAAAAGGTGGGTTTTTAAAGCCCGTTTGAAACTGGACAGATTAGGGGAAGTTCTGATGGAGGGAGGGAGTTACAGATATCTCTGCCCCTCCTAGTCACACAAGGCCTGAGTCATAAGGAGAGCAAGGCAAAAAAAGGAGTAAGTTTGATCATAAACAAACCATCTTACAGTGCAAGGGGTGCAAATTAGCTTACTATTTTGCACACAAAGAAAATACTGGCTTTTTGTGTTATGTTGCACACAAATACTTGATAACTTTATTTTTACACTGAAATTTAAAGTTGATCTAGGACATGTCCTACCCCAAATAAAAATCTGTCCCCACATTTTAAATTTATCCCCCCAACTATGTAACATGACTTTGCCAACGTGCAACGTTACTGCTTTCTTGTGCTCTGCTCTTCTTAATGATTCAAGACCATTGTACTCTTTCAGTTTGATATGTCACTTTTCTTGACTTTGCCACTTACACATCTCAGTTTCACAAACAATGCAATGAGCTCCACTCAAGGTACTTAGGTAAATTTTATCCTCTCAAGATTTAATCCTACTCTGCATTTTTGGCAACCATTTTCAATGACTCTGTTTTTCTACTGTTTTTTATTATATTATATTATATTGTATCATTCATATATATTTGTTCTATGCTTTCACTTTTGTGATGTCGAGGTTTGAACTTAAATTGATATGTTTTGCAACAGTTTGTAAATGTAACATTTTAACATAATTTTGCCTTGACATGGGTTCTTTTGTTGGCTTTACATAGCTTTAAACTAGACTGACCTGGTCTTAAAACGTTGCTGCTACTATATATGAATAAATTCAATGGTCGAAGTGGGCTCCTATATGGCGGAATGCCATTCCATCACTTCTTCTACAGCCTTACTTATAAAACTCTCAACTTCCAATTACTTACATTTTCAAAACCACCACTTATAAATTTCCACACCTCCTCTTCTAAATTTCCATTTTGACCACTGATTAAAATGTCCTTATTATGATTTTACCAACCTGCAATTAATATTGTGAGAAATACAAGCAAAGGAAACAGCAGCACCTTCCATTATCTCACATAAAGAGGATGCTGTTACATCGATTTTCAGTTCAGAAGTTTCTCAGACTGGACTTCTCGTGACATGCTGCAAGGGCAAGTCAAGGCAACATGGAGACAACAGAATTAGCGACACTGAAGGATGAAGGTCACATGAAGATCCAGTCAAAAGACCAAAGCAGTGAGCTTGTTCCATTATTAAAAATAATAATCCTACACCACAAACATTTACTCGTTATTTCCTACCTGTCCCATTTTTATCTAGGAAAAAACATTTTAGCAGATTATAACTATATGTCTGAATACTCTTGTGTTGAAGCAATCTTTTACAGTAATTGACAGCAAAACTGAGATTCTGATTCCAGGTATTATTTTTCATAAAAAAATTGTTTCAGATATTTATTTTTTAAGATCCAAATAAATGTATGCTGAGTGTAGCATGTCTCTTATGTGACTAAGTGATAATTTCAAACCACCAGGTACTGATTCTAATTATTGTGTCAGTGCTAAGGTGTCCTGGAATACTCATTTAATTACTCTTGAGAGTATGCTTTCTTTGCATTGTCTCTCACAGTTAAATACATAGGATATTTGTTCATCATTTCTTTATGCACACAGATCAGACAGATGTATGTAAATTGGATTCCCTGACACCAGAACAGATGTGGGTTAAACATCAGTGCTAAGTTGAAATGGTGCTTGAAATGGTGGGGTTATCCTGGCAAATGTGTGCAGTTGAGATTTCTGCATTTTTATGTACAAGTAGAAATAGCAGATCCTTTGCTGGTTATAGCAGTGTGCTGGGGGATTTTTCACTGTGTTTGTTCCTTGCAGGATATCACTACCCTCTCAACCACCTGCTACTAACCTATAAATTGATTGAGCAATTTCCACTTCTGTATTGTTTGTTTGAGAGACATGTTGATATCAGTAGCTGCTAAGGAGTGCTGGTGCTCTAGTGCCATTTGGAGGCGAGTCATCGAGCTAGCCATCAAGATGCCATCGACTAAACCGGGGAACCAGTTTAATTAGGTCAAAGGTGATGTAGGAACCGGCATGATCTGTCCATGTAAATGGAGAGATCCTGGCATTCATCACTATCTACATGAGAGATTGGGATACAAAGACCATGTCAATACTGTAAAATCTTTAGCAGCAGAATTTTTAACGAGCCAGGTGTAAAGCAGAGTTAGGTGGTGGATACACGTCAAAAGAGATTGTTAATCCCTCAATGGGGCGGGAGGAAATTCTGACATGGGTAATGTCTATTCATTTATTCAGAACCAGGTTTAAGACCATGTTAATGTCCTCAGAAATGAGCATATACCCTTGTGCAACTCTTTCGACATGTTTGAACACCTCTGGGAAAAAGGAACTCTGACCTTGATTGGGAGCAAAAATGGAGACAAGCGTGATCTGCTTAGAGTGGAGAGTACCAATCAAAATTAAGTAACGACCTTCAGGGTCTAGATAAGATTTAGTCATGAAAAAAGGGACTTTGTTGTGTATTAAGATTGCCACACCCCACATCTTGAAGTTTGCAGAGGCAAAGAATGTTTGTATATATTGTTTACCTTGAGGGCGAGTATGAGCCCTGTGAGATGGGTCTCCTGGAGGAAGACTATATCGGCTTGTACTCTTCTGTAAGCTCCCATATTATAATAGCAGAGAGAAGAAGGTTTGCAGAGGCCATAACCCTTGAGATAGAGAGCCCTATATAGGGCCATTGATAAAGAGCTCAAGAAAGGAGATATCGCTTGAGTAAAAATAAGTGTGCCCTGGGGTTGGGTACTTGGGCTAGAGAATGATATTCTCAGTGAGGGACCTTACCGAAGTGCAGCATAGAATTCTGGTGTGAAAAAAATAGTGGAGTGACAGTGATAATGGAATGAGAAAGGAGGGGTGGGGAAGGGGGGAGGTGGGGGAGTTAACGGGGGAAAGGAAGGTGAATTGGGGAGAGGGAAGAAAATAGGAAGGGCAAGAGGAGTGGGGCAAAGGAGGAAGGAAGGGAGGTGATAAATATGACCTAGAAAAGTTGCGACATTGAATAGTAATAGTAATGTTATAGTATAATCATTAAACCAATATAATACAAATGATAACAAAAAGAGTAACAAAAGGTGGGTCCCAGTACAGAAATGCAGTACATTTAGCACTAGGTACAATATAGGAATATATTTAAATAATAATAATAATTAAATATATATATATATATTTCCCCTAGAAAAGCTCTGGGTCCTCAGCTCTACCTCTAAGCGAAAGCAGCCAAAATCTTCTACTGAAGAGGTGTCCTACCAACTGGCAGCTACCCGCCCTAGCTAAAATGCTGACCTGGGAGGATATCACAGTGCAGGTCAATGCTATGGCTCCAAGTTGAAGATTACTGACTGAATTAAAAAAATGGTCAACAATTAATTTTTTATATCAAAATGATTAAATTGTGCTCTGCATACCTAGTACAGTTCTTTGATAATTTGTCAAAGCATAAAAATATTGTCCAAGATATGGCAAACCAACTTCTTTAATAACTTTAAAAACTTGTATAGCATCATCCTACTTTGCCAACTTTTTTAAGTCTTGAAAATAATTATTAGCTCTGGGTAGCTTTCTGATATTAGTATGTAACCCATAGGCCCAATACATTTCTATTTATATATATATGTTCGCACAAATCTTTTTAAAATATTTTAGATAGTATACATTGTAATATTCTTATCTTTGAACATTTCACATAGGTGGCAGGACTTTAAGTGTCACCTGAAGGACAAAATTAGAGACTACCACAGGCATCCTAGGGAGACAGGCAGTGGTCCACCAGCTGCCTTGCACTTCTCCTGGAGAGCACAGCATTGGACTGCATTAATGATCAGCTGGTGCAGGGTGTGAAACAGATTGACACTGGAGAAAGTCTCCCCTAACCACACCCCTACCCCCCAGAGGTACATTGCAAATCACAATACATGCATATAGAAGTCCAATGACTAATGTTTTGTTTAAAGAAATATAAACACTCACAGCCAGACTATTGTAGAATTTGGGTATGCTCAATTAGAGATTTTAAACGAATGCCTAGCTAAATTTGCACTCAAGATATAGAAATGCTGTTTTTTAAATTTATATACAGACTTTTATAAAAAAATTACAATAAAAAATATAAAAACTGTAATGAATCGGATATGAAAGAAAAATGGGGAAGTTATGGAGTCAAACATAGATGTTTATGTTATTTTTTTTCATACACTATGTTAGCTGAAGATATATATAGTGGATGATGAGGAGAACATCATGGAGGACACCCATGATGTGGAAGATATACACATGGTTGAGGAAGCAGGTGGCAGTAGGACACCTTCAAACCTCCAACAATTCTATGCCAGCATGTACCATTCAAATCAAAAGTTGGAAAAAATACTGATCAACTGAATACATCCCTCACCCTTCTCCCTCACACTTTCCAAGACATTGACACTGCTCTGACCTGTTTCACTGACCTTGTTGCCCAGTATCTCCCTCCTACCCCAATGTTACATGAAATCATTCCTACCCCTGTAACACACGTTTTCTCTTCTTCCCCTGTGAAACATTTCCTCGCCTCTATGCCAAATTTCTCTCCTCAGGCCCCTATGCACCAAATTTGCCCTACTGCCCCATGCCAAGTTTCTCTACTCGGCCACCTATGTTTTCCCTCATTATCCTCCCCAGGTTTTACTCCGTAGCCCCACTGCCATCTCCAGACCCACTGCCCGCTGTTGCCCCTCTGCTGCTCCTTTACCCTCTGTTGCAGCACCTCCTCCTCTTCTACTGGGTGCAATCCACAGCACTAATAACACAGAGTCAAGCTTAGAGACCTACAGCAAAAACTGTTGGCCTAGAGGGCAAGCGTGGGTGAAAATAAAAACAGTTTATGTTCTTATGCAGTTTTGCAGGTGTGGTTTCGTTTAGTACTTTTTGTTGTTTTCTGTTGTCAAAAATTACACAATTTTGAGGGGAAATGAGACCATTTACAGCAAGTCCAGAAAAAAAAAAGGAACTTACATATAAAATATGATGAAATCACGTATTCTTTATAGCCAAAATAGTTTTGGGAAACTGTGGGACTAGGATCGATTATAAAAAAAAAAAAAAGAAAGGCTATCTGGCACTGTGAATTTAAAACTAGAACCAATAATAAGAAAGGTTCCATGAATCCTATATCAGAAATACTATGCACATCCTGATATTACTTGAGGGGGTATCTGGCACCCAGGTTCGGTTTTCCTGACCCTGGACATCCAGGCCCTTTATACTCATGTCTCCCATTTAGCATTGGTTAGAATTATACTTGCACAAGACACTGGGGTCTCTGGAAGGCAACATGAATTTCTTTTGCTTTCTATTTTGTTTAGTCTCACTCACAATTATTTTGTTTTTATATATTTTCATCAGATACTTGGGATGACCAAGGTTCACACCCAGTTATGCAATCATCTATATGGGAGCCTTTGGACAACAATACATTTTGTGTGACCCCCATGAAGTGAACCTGGTGCTTACTGCTTACTAAAATTACTGCAACCAGTAATTTCTTGAAAGAAGGACAATGGTCTTCTTGGTGCCAGCATGTCCGGAAAATTTAGTGTCATGAGCCCATTTCAACACTTTGGAATGGAGGTGAGTGCTTAAAAAAGAGCATCCAACAGGAGTTTTCACTGATGAGCCTGTCAAGTCCACAACCAGAATAAGAATTAAATCAGGTTTTTTAAGAAGGGGAAGAAAGAGTATGAAATCTGTTAACAAATCTTGAAAGAGAATCAGCTCTGAAGCTCTTGCACCAGGGCAATATGCCAAGATTAGATTAAAGTGTGAAAAAAAATAATGACTAACAATTTTAGTGAGGATTGTGACAGTGAGCCTCCTGGTAACAGGTCAGATTCTTGTGGTCAGTCATGACTATAAGTGGGTGCTGAGTCTCCTCCATGAGGCAACACCATTCTTCCATTGCAGCCTTAATAGTCGGAGGGAAATTTCTTGAAAAGGAATGCGCAGGGTTCAAGAAATCTGGAGGGCGATCTTTGTAAAAGGACAGCACCAATGCCAACCAATGGAAAAGGAAAAAGGGCCTGTCTTGGTTTTTTCAGTACAGGGACAGTAATAAAAGCCTCCTTTAAAGACTTGAAAGTAGACACCAGGTCCTGAGGCCAAACTTTATAAGAACCCCTTTCTGGTAAGAGAGGTAATAGGGTAATCAAAGTAAAAAATCCTTTAATAAACTGGCGATAGTAGTTTCCAAAACCAATAAAGCATTGGGTGGCTTTGAGACCACTAGGTTGGGGCCTGTTGAGAATGGACTCCACTTTCATGAGGTCCATTTGAAGTCCAGACCCAGAGACAAGATACCCAAGAAAGGGAATGTAGAGAAACTGAGTAAGGGAGCCATAACTGCTTCTCTTATCTGTGCGGGACCCGGAGTGAGCAGAGTAAAATCTTGTTCACTCACCTGGGTCTTAATCTAGAGTCCCGCGCCGCTCCTAATAGGGAATAAAAAATAAAAACGTGTATTAGCTAAAAACTAACTGAGTATATGCAGGAGCCTATACCATAGTGACCGTTGCTCCCAGTCACTTTAGAAAAACTGACGATCTCACAGGAGAGGAGGGGCATAGTAGGGGAGGAGTTCAAATATCTATCAGTTAAAGTGACAAGACTCCTGAGCTCAACTACTATATCCCAATGTCTCGCAGTGTCTCGCAGTGTCCCCCAATGGCAGGAAAGAGAAATGGATTTTACGGTGAGTAAAAATCTTATTATCTCTCATTTACAGATTCTTGGAATACTGCAGGAGCATTGCAAAGCCCAAAGGGCATCACAAGGTACTCGTTATATCCATCACGGGTATTGAAAGCGGTCTTCCATTTGTCACCTTTGTGAATGCGTATCAAGTTGTAAGCTCCCCTGAGATCTAATTTAGAGAAGATCTGAGCTCCACGAATGCAGTCAAATAATTCTGAAACCATGGGGAGTGGATATCGGTTCTTGACCGTGACAATATTTAGGCAATGATTAACTATACCTGGTCATCACCTTTCTTCTTTACAAAAAAACCTGCACCTGCAGGAGAAGAAGATTTCCGAATAAAACCCTGCTGAAGATTTTTGGAAATATAGTAAGACATGACTCTGGTCTCGGGCAGAGATAGAGGATAAACCTGGCCTCAAGAATGGTTTTACCAGGGATGAGGTCAATAGGGCAATCCCATGGTTGATGTGGAGGCAATTTCTCGGATGCTGCTTTACTAAAGACATCCAGGAACTCCATATAGTGTTCAGGAAGAACCAATTGGGAGGAAACAGAGAGACACGGAATCTGTACATTGCAAGGGAGGACCTTGGAAAGGCAATATTTCTTGCAGGAGGGACCCCAGAAAGTAACTTGAGCTCAAACCTAATCAAATTGCAGCACATGCATCCTTAACCATGGTAACCCAATAGAATTTATGGATTGAGTAAGGATTAGGAACTTGATCCACTCTGTATGAAGAACTCCTACCTGCAACCATACTGAACTCATAATGCAGGAGATAGAACCTTTGGTCATGCGGTTACCATCTAATGCAGTGAGCACCAGGGGTTGTGTCAATGAATGAAAAGACACATGGAGTTTAGAAACTAGTGCAGCAGATATTAAGTTTCCTGCGGATCCAGAATTCACAAAAGGCAGAACATGTGCAGGGACCATCCAAAGAAATTAGGGTGACTGGCATCCGGAAATCAGCATTCTTTAGAGAACAGGGAGTGTGAAAACTGGATCCTAGAATGATCCCTCTTTTATGGCCTACAAGGTGGCATTTCCAGCCTCTTTGTACAGGAATAAAGCAGATGTTCAGACTCCCCACAGTAAAAGCATAAATTATTATTTATTCAACGCTCACGTTCCTCTCGAGAAAGTCGGGAGCGACCAATATGCATGGGATCTTCTACAGAAGGAGCCAGATTTTGAAAACGAGTAGCCAGGCATGGAGGAGGTCTTGGCCTTTCCATAGGGAGTGTTCCTGATGATGAATTTCTATCTTTATACTCAATGAGATGAGATTGTCAAGCTTAACTGGTAGGTCACGGAAAGCCAGATCGTCTTTGATTCAGTCAGATAGGCCCTGCCAAAAGTTAGCTGCTAGGGCCTCATTGTTCCATTTTAGCTCTGAAGCCAAAGTCCAGAATTGAACAGCATACTGTCCGGCAGAACAGGAACCTTAGCAGGGAGCGAGCAGATTGGAGGCAGCAGACGAAATATGACGAGGTTCATCAAAGACTTTCCTAAAGTTGCCGATAAAGACCAAGGAATTGTGCAAGATGATATCATCTTATTCCCACATTGTAGAGGCCAAAGCCGTTTCTTGACCAGCTAGAATGTAAATAATATAAGCTACTTTTGATCTCTCTGGAAAAAAATTCCCTGGTGATAATTGAAATTGAATGGAACATTGATTGAGGAAATCGCTGCAGCCTTTAGGATTGCAGTCATACTTCTCTGGAGTAGGGATACATAAGCCCCTGGGAGCAATTGTATTGACGGTGGCTGAAGAGATGAAGGAGGAAGCAGTGATAGCTGGAAAATAGGGAGGAGTAGGGATCCTTGAAAAGAATCCAGATTGGAAAACACTCCTTGGATACATTGAAGCAGTTGTGCATGATTTGACTCCTATTGCTCCACTTGCTAAACCAGATGGAGTGAAAGTTCTCCTGCTGAAGGCTCACCCTGTCCATCCATGGTGCCAGAGTATACTGTCAGGATGACTAACTGATATTTGCTCTACAGAACAAGGAGTTTAAAGCATCCCTGTTATTCACCAGGGACCCCGCATGGAGGTTTGGGTTTTGCTGCAAATGCTGCGTAGGTCGCGGATCTCCAGGACAGTTACCTTTGTAGTAGTGGTGAGGGTGGTCAGAGCAATCCAGGTCAAGCCAATCAGACAATGCAGTACCGAGGGTGATCCAAAGGAAAAGTCAAGATAGCCGAGGTCAAACCAGAAGAGCTAACAAACCGAATCAGGATCTAGGAGAGTAGTCAGGGTAAAAGCCGGGTCAAACTGGAGGTTAAAAGCCGATCGGTAGCACATAAAATGCTGGAGGCAGAAAACGACCTGACACTCTGGCACCCTAATGGTGGCAGACACAGGTTTAAATAGAGGTGCCAGTAAGGTGATAATCTAGCAGTCAGGGGTCCCGTTACCTAGCAAAGGGACGCGCTACTGCGCATGCTCCTAAGAGCGATCAGACAGCCGGGGGATTCAGATTCCCTGCATGCTTGGCAAGAGGGCTTCCTCAGCCAGAAAACGACAGGCAGCTGCCCTTCCCCTCTCTATGGACGCAATGCGGGAACGGTGCCTGACATTTATTATTTTGGCTGGTGGTTCTGATTTGTCAATATAATTTGTCAACTTTTGCATGACAATTCTTTTATTTTAAAATTCACTCACCATTTTGATTTTGTTACTGTTTGTTACTGTTAACTTCCTTGATGTTACCCTCTCTGTAAGTAGCAAAAGAATTATTTCAAGAAATTATAATAAACCTGTGCATTCGAGTTCTTAACTTGATAATACTAGTGGTCATTATAGACCTTGGGTTAAAAGTATCTCAAAGGAGAGATGTAACTTTAACTTTGACATAACTTTGGCGTCAAACCGAACAGGATCCGAGTGCATCAGGAGAGTAATACCTTCAGTGAAAAATGGATCAGCAACAAGGCGGGGGAACAGCGCAACCGGCAGGGCCACAAAACCCAGAACAGGCCGCCCCAGCAGCAACACCTAATATGCCCATAACCCTACCATACTATTTCGGGGCCCCATGGCTCCCGAAGCACAGCGGGGACGACGACAAGCTACAGAAGACTTCATTCACAGAATTCGAGAACAAACTGGAATCCATGTTCCGACTATACCCGTTGAATGAACAGCAGAAAGTGGAGATCTTAATAGGGCAACTCACAGGGTTGGCGCTCAGAGAAGTAATCTCATGGCCGATGGACGACAAGAAAGAAGCGGCACAAGTTTTAAAAACAATTTCCACAACGTTTGAGACAAGAACTCTTCCGGAGTTGAAGATGAAACTATATGCTCGCAAGCAACAACCGAACGAGACACTGCGGGACTATGCCCTGAGCCTACAAGAGATGTTAAGAGCCATTCAGGCAGTGGACAAAGAGGAAGTACGAAACGCGGACGAAGCCCTAACCGTACAGTTCGTAGAAGGAGTCGCCCAAGAAAGCGTTAAGATTCAGCTACGACTGATGAAAGCACAGATGCCAGGCAAAACCTTCCGAGAGTTTAAAGAGACCGCCATCGCCATTGTCGGTAACTGTTAAAGGACCCGTATTTACGCCATAATTGCGCACGCTATCTTCTTCTTTTGTTCCTGGATACACTTGTTATCTTACCATATGCATTTACGCTTTACCACGTATGACACGCCTACTTCAGACCTTTAAACCTGATTTACTGTATCACACATTTATATATATATATATTATCTCCTATATCAAGACATTATAAATTCATAACCACAACGCAGATATATATGTATGAAATAGAATCTTTACTTGTACAATAATGTAATAATATAATTTCGATAACATAATCTTACACACGGTACATATAATAGATGGCATTCTGTGTGTAGGTACAATAACTTATTAATTATGCATGTGTGTGTGTGTGTGTGCGCATGTAACTGTGTGTGTGTATCTCAGATCATCTTACAATGTAGTCACCATCCAAAATGGCTGACTTGCCATGCTTGTTGCAAACTCATGTCATCTCACAAGGCCTCAATGTCAGGGCAGACCCATAACTCATTACATGCAGTATTAGCTAGTCCACCACATATGTCCACTAACATTTCTTGTCTAGCAGAGGGGGGGGAAGAGATCTCTACAAAACTTCCCAGCAAGAGTCTTTTCACACATCTGTTTAACTAGTAGCAATTACACACATAGGGGGGGAGGGGATGAGAGCACAGACCAGCCAGACGATTTACCAAATACAGTCAGTATTAAACTCAACAATCAGAACTTCAAGTGTTATACAATACAGTATGAATATCTAGCAGATATTCACAGAGAAGCCACACTATTGCTACATCAAATACAATACTATTCAAGTATGAAGTCTATTGTATTGTTACAATCAAACTCCTAAGATATTACTAATTTTAAACTCTTAAACGGCATCACTTCTTAAGCAAAATAAACACTTACTACAATGACATCTAATTCTATGACTATCCCATGCAACATTACTTTCTATGCTTACAGTATTACCTTAAACAAAAACCATTCTTAACAGCTAGACCACATGGTCTGTGACTCTATAAGAAAGCTTACAACACAGCCTATTGTAGCTCCTATAGTCTATAGATCACTAACAATACACAGAGTACATTTTACTCATGTTTACAATGTCAGCAGAGCCCTATTAAAGGGCTCATATATACTTTACTATTTTTCAGTCCATACAGGGAGATAATCCTTGCTGTGTGTATCTGCGTAATCAGTCTGATCCAAAAGGGCAGTTTTGTCTTCAGAAGTTAATTACAAAACTTCTGTGGGATGGGCTGATGTATCTGATTGGAGGCCAATTCCTTTGATATGTAAAAGTACTGAGCCTCAGTTCCTTCAGACAAAAGCTTATGTACTTTGATATAGTGGGGAGAAGAGAAAAGTTATTTAAGGAAGGAAAATGATATATATATAATAATCAATTATATATATCTTCAACAGTAACCAACGGGGAAGGGAGGAAGAATACCCAGAATTGGTAGGCTTCAGAGAAAGCGCAAGCTCGACGGGAGCCATAGCAAGCAGCACAGAAAAGTCAACACGGGCTCAAGAATCGGTAATACAGAGCGGTCAGTATCCCACCGGAGACCCAATGCAAATGCTCAAAGAGCAAATGGAGGAGCTGGCCGTCGGAATGGCAGAAATCCAGCGAGAGATGCGCCAAATGGCGAGGCCACCGGCACCCACCTATGGGGAACCAGAGTGGAGGCCCGAAAGACAAAGACCAGTCCGAGGCAGGTGGGAACCACCTCGCTAGTATGTACGGCGATCGCCCAACCAATTCGATAGTCAAGGGCGCCCGATATGCCGCCGGTGCCATGGGATAGGACACATAGAAAGAAACTGCGACCAAAATGAACATTTAAACTCCGACATCCCGAGATTGAGGGTCGAATCTCGGGGCGAGCCCCGGGAATAGATCCGGATCCAGAAAACTGGAGGCCCCAGTTCATCGGACAATGTCCCACGTTACCCGTTACAATTAATGGAGTGGAGACCCTGGCTATGCTTGACACGGGGTCGCAGATTACGACCATCCAGCTCTCTACATTCCACAAGTATTGGGGCAAAGAGCAGTTGTTATCACCACCCCCAACCTGGCTGCAGCTGACCGCCAGTAACAGCCTCGAGATTGCGTGTGAAGGGTATTGGGAAGCGGACATCCAGATCGGAGCGACCTTGTTGCCAAGACAAGGCTGTCTTGTCACCGCCCCCTGTGAAGGGAACATAGCCCCCATCATCCTGGGGATGAATGTGCTGCAAAGATGCCCGGATGAGCTAGTGGCGACTTTAAAGGGTAAATTAACCCAAGGGGCTTCCCCCGGTCATCAGGCCTTTCAACATACTGTTCGGCTCCTACAAGGTTACCAAAAGTCCACTGATTCCCATGTAAAGGTTTCGGGCACTGTCAAGTGGTTTAATGTGCGGAATGGATATGGCTTCATCAACAGAAATGACACCAAAGAAGATGTCTTTGTCCACCAGACAGCAATAAAGCGAAATAACCCACGGAAGTTTCTGCGCAGTGTTGGAGATGGGGAGACTGTGGAATTTTGATGTTGTGCAAGGAGAGAAGGGTGCCGAGGCAGCAAACATGACGGGCCCTGGTGGTGTATCAGTAAAAGGAAGCAGATTTGCACCCTACAGACGAAGGTTCCGCAGACGTTTCTACCAGCCAAGAGGAGAGAATGCTGCAGAATCTGGTGGGGAAGTAAGTACAGAGCAAGTGAGCGAGGGAGAGAGAGCAGAAGAAGTGTCCTCTCAGCAGAGACCTGTCCAGCGCAGGCGCCCTCCTCCGTTCTTCTACAAACGGCAGCAGAAAGACTACGACTGGGATGCGCAGGCCTATCGGCTGTCAGAAGGGAGCATCATCCTCAAGAAGAAACATCAAGGGATGACTGAGACGAAGAACCAGATGATAGACAAGGGACTTTGCCTCAGCTGCCCACCGACCCTTTCGAGCTACTATTGGCGGTATCAGGATTAGAGATCTTTCTCACTGAAACTGTTGTATATAATGTATATAATGTATATTAAAACTGTTGTGATTGAAAATGTTTGCCATTATAAATGTTGTAGATGTGTGATTTGAGTTGATAAAGAACAACCACCTTAATGTCTTAATGCGTGAGGACACGCACCTGAAAAAGCGGGGGTGAATGTGGTGCCCCAAAATCTGAGTACCCTGGGGTGTATCTATATGTTTTTAATTTGTTAATTGTTAAAAGTGTTTATAAAGATTTAAAAAAAAAATGTTTCTTGAGAGAGAAGTGACAGTTGGGAGTGGTTGGTGGTTGCCGGGAGTGGCAGGAAGGAGGAGTGTGTGGCATAGCAACAAGTCCACTAACTTTGGTAATAACTGTGAACTCCCAGAAGGCAGTGGGGAGAGGAAAGTTCTAGACTTCTGAGGAAGAGAGATCCCTGTGTCTGCATAGACTGAGAGAGAAAAATAGGGACAGAATGAAAATCGGACAAAGTGATCTATAAGCAGTATAGAGATCTGTGACATCACACTAAACAGACTGAGCTATGTACTGAGAACAGTGTGAGAGGAGAGAAAATAGAGAGGTCTGTGAATACACACAAAAGAGACTGTGCAATACAAAAGATCATCAGCTTATTTGGCGAGAAAAAGTAATTTATGGGCCCCAACCACGTGCAGCACTTCTACTAAATTCCTGTGCACAGTTCAACCCAGGACTGAGTGTAAATATGGTAACGATGCCAAATGTTTTAGTGGAATATTAATGTTAAGTGATTTACCTGAAAATTGATTTATTGTTATTATATGTTAAATGCTATTATGCTCTATGTTGATCAAATTAATATTTTGTCATTACCATTGAGTTGAAGGGGTCAGTGGCGCAGTTGCTTACCAAAATTATCTTTACCGCATTATTAATAAACCCAAGTTATTTGACCAATCCTTGTCCCTTTCATTGAAGTATTTATCTCCTGACCACCGGATGTCCGAATAAAAAAGAACCTGACTCGTGTCTGGAGGACAAGGTAGGGGAAGGAAGTCCCTTCGGTCTCGACCACCACATAACTTTTTGTTTGAGACAAAACTGTATGCTTGATGAAGACTATCCAATACAAGCTAATAATATGAAAATTCTTACGAGAGGTTATCCAGCCCAATTGATAGAAGAACCCAAAAACTTTGCATTCAATCAAGATAGACAAAATCTAATAAAGCTGATAGAATGGAGAATTTAACACAGACATGAAGTTCACTGTTATTTATTTCTAAGTATAATATCAAATCATGTAAAGTTAGGAATATTATTTAAAATAATTATAAACTATTAAGGCAAGCTCCTATTCTGGGAAATACTCTTACTGAGAAACCAAAAGTGTTTTTTTAAAAAGTACAGCAATCTTAGAAACCTTCTAGCACCAACTATGTTGAAACCAGTTACAACCCCACAGTTGGGTAAAACATGGCTTTCTAACAAAGTAACTGGTTGATTCAGGTGTAATAAAAATATTTGTTTGACATGGTGATATATGTTGAAAGGGGCCCTCAGTGTAAAATCCAGAGCAAGTGGTGTAGATTACCCAATAACCCAATTCTTGAATTATGAAACAACTAATGTTATTTATGTTCTAGAAAGCCCATGTAAACCCCAATATGTCAGATGGACAACTCGCTCTTTAAAACCGAGATTCAGAGAACATAGATTATATATAAAGAAAGGTTTTTAGACACATGTTGTCTCAACACTTTTATTAGAAACATAACTGTAACCCACAGGGTACCTCAGTTTTTTTGGGTGGAGAAATTTGCTACCCCCATTAAATGAGGAGACAGATTAAAGAATTTATATTGGGGTGAAATTTCTTAGATTTTAAATTACTGACCCTTGATCCAGATGGGCTAATTGAGAATTTGGAATTTAATGAATGGTATTTATAAAACAGACATTCCCCTATTATACCATGCTATATTCTCCAATGTGCACGCAATGTTTGCATCTATGATTATTTGTGCACACATATATGTACATATGTGTATGTATGTGTATGTATACCTATGTTCTCCTTGAACATGGTATGTTGTTATATTTGTTGTATGAGCCAGATATGATCAAAGATCTTGAAGGAAATTTGCTACTTTCCTTAAATTGACCCTGTAATATAGACTATATATACATATAGATATTCAAATATTTTATTTAAATTAATATTATGCTAGGTTTTCTAGTTTACAGTGCATTATTTTTAATATTTTCATAGATATATAATATTACGTATTATGTATACATACACCCTATTTTTTAATTACTATTTTTTTATGTTAATTATTTGTTTTTTATTATTATTATTATTATTATTATTTTTATTTTGTTTAAAATATATATTTCATTTTCATTTTTAATTTTATGCTGGTTACAAAAGTAGGATATCTGTTCATATACTGTATTAATATTTATTGAAATTAATTGTATGTATTCTCTATCTGATATCTAATATGGAGAACAGAAATATCCTTATGATTATTTAATCGGGGAGAGATTGGATCGAAACAAACCACAGATGTTTCGCTAAAAGTCTGATCCCCTTCCTATTTAAAGCTGTTTGAGATGTCTGTGAAAAAGTCTACAATGGGTAGACAAAACGCGTTGCCTGCATTGGTAGTGCTTATTGAATATACCGCAACTCAGGCTCAGTTTAGCACACACTGAAATTTAAGAATTTTATTAAACAGACACACGCTGATCTTCTATACACAGTTACTTACACTGCTCCAAGCTGCGACTATGATGTTATCCAGAGCTTGAAGAAAAGGAAAATCACTAACTACAAGTATATATCAATGCTCAGCTGGGACCAAGCTTTCTCTGTCTATTCAGCTTTATTTGTGGCTTTAGGGGACAAAGGCTTTTGAAGCTTATATGTGAACAGTTTAGACTTGATATTTGCTGTGTTTGACCATTTATTATATATGTGTATATCTATATTGATTGCTGTCACATTGATACTGCTATAATTTGATAGTGTTATTTCTATGTTATGTACTATTTTATAGATTATTATAAAATGTGTTTTTTACTTGATCTCCTACTAATATACATATGTATAAACATACAACATTTTATGTGGTTTAATTTAATTTAATATATTTTGATATGGATCATATCTTCCCTGTTCACAGACTTATTTGCAAGACTAGGATTGATGTCATCCACCTCCTGGACAGCAATCTGGGCCACTTCAGCCCATGGAACCCCACTCCTTATAGAAATGTTATGGAATACCATACACAGAGCAATTATGTTACATACAATATTGGGTGTATACATAAGTGCTCCATCACACCAGTCAAGGCAGCAAAATATTGTCATTTAAGATTAAAAGTTTTCTCTATCTGGTGGACATATGCGCTAAATTTTATGCAACTTCTTGCTCTGTGTGTGGATTAAAAATAGTAGTGAGGAGTCAAGGGCGGAAAGAGTATGCGTTGTCTCCTATAAAGTGTAATAACAAAGGAAAAATAAGATTATTAGTAATGAATAGCTAAAACATGCAAACAATTAGAAGCAATTATCTTTTAACATGATCGATCAGGTCTATCGTAATGCTACAATATTTGATAATTGATTCTACAAGTACACCATAATGCAAAAATTTATAATATTTGACAAATGTGCCAGACCTACAATTTATGACTACAGTGTACCACAATGTATTTAGGACAACAAAGGGATACTTGTAAGTTATGATGTGATAGAATATAGTAGCTAATAGCCATGCATCTCCATGTGACCTTGCACCTCCTTGCCTCTATTGCAATCTGTGCCAATGCCTGATTGCCTGAAGGCAGAGGAGTCATGGGTGCTCCCAGTTCATCTAAAATCAGACATGAAATCTGGAGGGATGCATCACATATTTCCTGGACATTGTTTGAGCAAAAATGATTTATATGCGAATAAATGGAACCATTTCAACATGAGGGGACCAGGGCTACATGAGGGGACCAGGGCTACATGCAGACCATCTACTGCCTCAATACCCTATAACAAGCGGAAAGGCAGCTATGGTGGAAAACTGCCACTTTATGGGCACAAGGAACTTCTCATCCAGCTGCAGAGAAGGAAGAAGTGCTGGATGCGTGACAGGAAACCCTTAACGCAAACTTCAGCACATGACTGAAGGTGGCTTATTACATTCCTGCCATGATCACCCACTGTTGTCTGGAAAGATCCAAATGAACAAAAGTGCAATACTGCCAAGAGTTTGATCAGCAACAGTATTGCTGTCAGGATGTTGCGCAAAGGCTCTAAGTCATTCTGCACAATGCACAGGGTGTCCGATATGACATAAATTGTTTAGCCAATAGCGATAGACCTGCACAGCATCAGACATCCCAAATAGACTGACACATGGCCTGAAGACACACTACCTGGGCCGGCGATGGTAGAACAGTTGCTGGTTTTGGAGGAGATGACGTCAGTCATCCTCCAGATCCTGAGCTTCCACCATAGCCATGTCTGGCTATATGTGAAAAAGATGGATAGAAAAAAACCAACCTAATGCCTTGCAGATTTGGCAGTCTCCTTGTACATTAAACATTGTAGAAATACTTACAGCTAACATTAATGTTCATCACCAAGCTTCTGTAAAATAATCTAAAAATATATAGAAGTAAGCATAACATGGAAATATGAAATATGACAATTTAATTAACTTATAATAAAAACACATTACAAATGTATGCTACTACCTAGGCATACATAGTAGGCAACATAGGCAAGACTTTTAAAAGCAAACAGTTGCAACGCTTGAGCAGGTGCAAACCTTATGTCTGAAAACACCACATGCATCCACCCCTTCGCCACCCCATTCTTCCCCTGTAATCGTAAGCTGTCATAAGTGTTATTAGTGCTTGAAAATGAATTGGACGCTGCTGCGTTTCTGGCGTATGCTCCAGATCTGGCCATGCACAAAGCTATTTTACGCGAACTACGCAATGTATCTGCATTTGCACTCCTTAATCATTCAGACAACGGGTCTTCAGGACCCTCTGTAGGTATACTCTTTGAGAGGCTTAAGTGGCATTGCATCCAGGTAACATCTAAAAACATCTAAAAATATTCCTTAATCTGAAAGATTTTAGATTACATGACACTAGTTCACCAGTACTAAGGTTTCAGCATAAATCCATAAATAAGAAATTCTGTTTATTTAGACTACCCTGCCTTTAAAAATAGAGTCACCTGTTGGTACATTATACGTACTATATTTTAAAAGTTGTTCCTAGCTGTGGATATATAGATAATAGGTTTAAAGGATCCAGCTGGAGCTACTTAGGAATCAAAATAGATTCTAAGCAACACCTCCACAATTATGGAGTTAAGATTGGAGAGCACTACACAAAAGGAATAATAAGCACATAAAGCAAGTACATTTGATTTTACCCATAGATTCAAGTTAATTGCATTTACACTGGTCAAGTAGTTAAAAGAGCAATACGAATGCATTCACAATCAGGATAAATCATGAACCAGGTTAAAAAGGATTTTAGAGATCTTCCCCTTTTGAAAGGCAATACAGAATACATTAACATTTACTGTGTTTTTGTCAAGATATAAAAAGATGTCATTTGAGGTAAAGAATTTCTCTCAGATTTCGTGTTAGCGCCATCTGCTGAAATATAATCAAGAATCTTTTTTGAACACTAAAGTGCAGTTACTTCATAGCATAAAACATTTTGTTGTGTCTTAATTGTCCTTTCAAATTCAACATTTTGCAAGGACTCTAATTCTCTTCAATATTTCCTTTCAGGGAAATTTAAGTGAAATTTAACATAGCTTTTCCAAGATTACCTAATAACAAAGATGTGATGTTTCTCACGTCTCTAAAAATATGTAATTGCTGAGCAGCTTTGGACAGCCAGTAAGAAGCAAGATGACATCGGGCCTGATTTTGAGTTAGGAGCAAAGCAAAGAAAATGAGTAACTTTGCAGCTTGGCAAAACCATGTTGCATTAGAGGGAGGAGGTAAATATAAAATGTAGGAACAGATTTATAGTTGGGATACGGCATGTCATAGATCAACTTTAATTTCAGTGTAAAAATAAAGGTATCAAGTATATATGTGCTGCATGAAAAAAAGCCAGTATTTTCCTTGCATGCAAAAAAATAATTCAATTTGTATCCCTTGCATTGTAACATGGTTTGTCAAGGTGCAAAGTTGCTCCTTTTCTTTGCTTTGTTCCTAACTCAAAATCAGGGACATTGTCTTTAATATATCTGTTCTATTTTTTAGTGGCAAGAGGGGTCCTCGCACTGAATTTTGTTCTGACTCCTGGGGGTAAATGTATCAAGCTACGATTTTGCATTTTCAGCGTTTTTCTTGGGTGAGTTTAAACATGCCTATGTATTAAAGGACAAATTGATATAAATTTGCCAGTAAAGTGTTTCTATCAAAATTGCCATTCCCAAAATCAATGCAAATCGCAGTTCTAATGTTTTTCCACTTTAGCAATACAAGTTGCTATATGTATAAAGGTGCAATTTGGCAAACTCGCCCGAGATTGGTGTGAAAATCGCCAGAATCAACATGTTGCTTTCTATAGGCAAGATAAGCAAACACATCACTGTTACACTGCTGGTCAATGTTAATATAACAGGAAGCACTATGCAAGTTTAAGCATGATTTATGTATTAGAGGGGCAAAAATTATTCAAAATTATCTTACGGGAGACAAATTATTTTATGAATAAATTAGCTGTGCAAATTTCTGTAATGAATATATGTATTGTGGGTTTTTTAATATATTATTTTGGCTTACTATCTAATTACCACTGGGGCAATCATTTTTTTTCTCTTGATGAGGCAACATTTAATATTTCCAGATGGGGAAACCATTTAAACTACATACTTGTGGCATGCTGCTTTGTGTAGGCGTAATTAGCAAACGCATCAGCCATTAGTCTATGCAGACCAATGAGGACTATAAAAAAAAGGACCCAAATGGCTATTAATCTGAGCGTGGTTAAAAATGGAGTTGATAGGAATTTTGTTGTTGGGTGTTTTGCACCAACATCAACTTTTTGAGTCAGCACATAGAGGGAGAGAGGAACATCCTTAGCACCAGGCTCCTCTTAGGCTGCACATGCCACATGTTTGCTTGTTTTTTGGTGTTTGTTTCTTTTTGTGTGGTGTTGCAATCATATACATGTATCTATGTTTATTTGTAGGTGATTAAGGATATGGGTGTCAATCCTGGTTTACGACACCTCTGTCAAAGAGAACATACCTTTGGCCTTTTAATGTCCACATCCAGGTCTCGGACTGCCCCAGTAAGATTGATGATGCCAGTGTTCATTTGCACCAAAGAGTTGTCAATCCTTTCCATTGACGTACACAATCGCATTTGATTGTCATGAATGTTTCACAAATAGCGAAACCTGCTGCAAAGCTGCCTTTGGATCCCCCTCAGAGAGTCCTGGTAGGAGGCAACCAAGTTAGTTAGCATCTCGCTGAATTGCTGTATGGCTTGTGCCAAATTTGGGACAGATGGATGTTGTCTTTGGCTTGGTGGGGGATTTGCTGGAGGGGCTGGTGGTGCAGACTGAGAATGCTGTGGAACTTCAGTGACGTCCGACACCAGTGTGATAGAAACGTCACTTTGGATGTCTGATACCTTAATAGGTTATGTGTCTGCAATTGTGCCACTTGAACTATTGGCTTGTGAGCTTCCTTTGAAAAAAAAAAAAAATTATAATCACTAACAGGAGAAATGCATTTACAAGATTTGACTTAATCCTGAAAATTTTAAAAAGCAGTGGTTACACATTATACAATGACAAAATAGGTGTATTTCACTTCCAAAGAGTCATCATTCTCCATCCTGAAAACTAATTCTGGTTGTTGTGTTTGAGAGAACCCTGTGAATTAAAAAATTAGACATGTCTCAAATTATTAAGTTTGGATGGTTTATGAAAAAAAAAACATGAAATAGCATTAGTACATTAGATAACCATTTTCAGACAAATGCTTTCAATGTGCAGAAATATCTAACATTTACATGATGCTAGAATATGGATTCACCATAAAGGAATACAACAATTTAATTTATATATTACTTATCAGTCTGAAGTTGGGAGAGAGGCCTTTCCATGACCCGATCATTTACCCCTCAATGAATTGCATGGGAATTAGCCATTTAAACTCCTCTTCATAGGAGGTGTATGTCATTACCAGGGCCGGACCACCACCAGTTCTTGCAGCTGCTTGCCTCTACTCTGACATTTTCACCTTTACTCTCCTTTTAATATCAGAGAGGCCCTTTCTACAATTTTCAATTCTCCTTTTGTTGGGGTCCATAGCATTGACAACATCACAAACCTGACTACACAACTGCTTTTTCATTGGAAAAGGTGTCTTAGTATCTAGACTGCCCAAAATGCGGTCATAAAGCGACACTAAACTGTGTAAAAGTGCACAGTTGTTGGCAAAATTAAAGCATACATTGCGCTCAGACTTTAATCTTGCCAACAGAAGGGCCTGCCTCTACCCCCTGCTACTCCACACCTCCTAGCTCCTTTCTCTTCTCCGCACCACTCTCCGTCCTCTCACCATCCTGACAGACAAACATACAGTGCAAACTCAAAACAACAAACAAATACACTCACAAACCAAGCACTGGGGAAATACAGAAAACACCAAAAAACAACACTTACCAAAAAAACAATATTAATAAACCCACAGACGATAAGACACACAAGGAAAGCTAAATCAAATAAGACACAAAAAACAAATCTCACTTTCCACACTCCTTAACACAAAATCACTTCTCTCCTGCACTCTCTATACTCCTGAAACAACTATCAACTCGATGAAGGAAATATCCTGCTTTTTTCATGCTTGTGAGCTCAAAATCATGCAAAATTGCATGTAAAACTTCAAACCAATCAGAAATGAGTATTGGTCTGAAAATGGCAATTTTACAGCTAAACTCTGATGATTTTAAATCGCTGCAAATCGCTCAAGATTGACAGTGATTTCTTATATGAGACTACAAATAGCTACTTAATACATATGGTGATGTGGTGGCTCAAATCGCCGGTGATTTTGAGCGATTACAACAATTATAAATTGCTGCAAAAGTCGCAACTTCATATATTTAAGATTGTTAGGTTGGAATAGTTGTGCTATTCTCGGAAAATGTCTCAGCTATCTTAGGTATTAATTTGTATCAAAATAAATAAAGATCTACATCTCACTCAAATTTATTCATTGATGCAGAAAGAGAAAGAATCCATGTTGTTAAAGTGGATATCTTATGATTTGACAAGGTAATAATTGTCAAAGCTGAGAGATTTGATTTTATTGTCCCTTTTTATTTATATCTTTCTGTAAAGTTAATATCTAGTGTTGTATGTCCATAAGTCACTTAGGGTTCTACGGCACTATTCTAATTTCCTTACCTTGTGTTGTAAGTCTGGTGTGTTTGGTTCTATAAAAAGGAATTGCAGGAAATTCATCAGGAACTAACTGGTTCTCTTTTACAATTCCATTATGTATGTATATATATATATATACACACACACACATATATATATGTATATTCCACTGACTGTACCTCCCTGGGTCAAGCCTTGAGGGATAAGCTTGAAGATAAGGGAGAGGAGAAGTCTCATTTTCTGCTACAAAACCTGAACTGTAACGCTATTTAGGAGAATTAAGCTCTGCCTAGAAAAGTCAAAGGCAAGTTGCGCAAGTACCAGCGCAGAACCAGTTCCTGCCATCATTAGTTGACGAGACCTAGGATAAAGATACCATGCGTCCTGATGAGGACTCAGATTGATCAGTGTTATCTAACTTTTTCCACTGAGAGACTTTGGTCGAGACCAACTTGGAGACGCTACTTTACTGAATGTCTATAAAAATGTAATTGAAGTAAATGGTATAGAGAATGCTAATAAGCCTATAGAAGGTATTGCCAATTGTATCGTGAAAAAAAAATTAATGTATAGAATTGTTAAAGTTCAAGATAAGATTGTAGAGCAATTGTTGGTGCCACAAATTCATGTACCACTTGTACTTAAAGCTGCACATACACATCTGTGTGGAGTACACTTGGGAGAAGACAAAACCAGAGAGCTCATATTACTCAGGTTTTGTAAGCCAGGGGTGTTCATGGCGATAAAGAAGTTTTGCCTGACATGTCAGAAAAATCCTATTCCCATGGTGCAGACCCCGTTCAAACTTATTGGTATGGATTTGGTAGGTCCATTACAAAAATCAGCCAGTGGCCATCAGTACATGCTGGTTATAGCGGAATACTCCACCAGGTATTCCAAAGCTACACCTTTGCGCAAAATTAAATAGAAGTACAATAGCACAAAAACTTCTTCTGTACTGCACCCACCCATTTACGTATCCCAAAAGAAATCTTGAGTGATTAGGGTACTGCCTTGAAGTCCTGTCTCGCAAAATAGCTGTGCCGCTTGTTAAGGGTCGAAAGTTTGTACACATCAGTATGCCACCCACATGCTGACAGATTAGTGGAAAATTTTAACAGAACCCTCAAGCATATGGTGTTGGGAAAGGCAATAGTGCAGGAAAAATGGGATGTGTTGTTACCCTATTTAATATTCAAAATGAGAGAGGTGCCTCAAGCATCCACAGAGTTTAGCCTCTTCTAATTGTTGTATGGCAGACAGCCAAGGGACATTTGTTGTTTTCAAGGAGGGATGGGAGCAGCAGAGTCCTAAAGAACTCAATTTGATTCAATTTATGACCCATATTTATGGAAGGTCATGTATGCCATATATTTAACCTTTGGCTTTTTAAGACCAAAGTGCATGATTTTGCATTTTTTTGGCATTAAATTGTAGTTGACACTCTCTTCACCATCCCTCTAGTATGCCTAGATCATCGATAGCTTGTTTTACCCCTGCTGGTGTGTCTACTCTGTTGCATATCTTTGTGTCATCTGCAAAAATGCATACTTTCCCTTCAATGCTATTTGCAATGTCACCAATAAAGATATTAAAAGTCACTGGTCCAAGTACAGGTCCTTGATGTACTCCACTGGCAACCTTTCCCTCCTGTGAATGCACTCCATTTACTATAACTCTCTGTTTTCTATCCTGCAAACAAAATCTTATCAATGCAATGTGGGACAGTTTCAAAAGCCTTATTAAAATCTAGATAAGCTACATCTACTGCCCCCCCATCTATTACTTTAGTCACCTAGTCAAAAAAGTCAATAAAGTTTGTTTGACATAATCTCCCCCCAGTAAATCCATACTGTTTGGGATCCTGTAAGCCAGTGGATTTGAGATATGCTACAACACTTTCTTTTAAGAATGTTTCCATCATTTTCCCTACTACTGATGTAAGGCTCACTGCAGTTGCAAACCTTATGTCTAAAAACAAGCGTACTTCTGCATACAGCTGGCCTTGAACATCTGCTAAGGAACGCCTTTACTGTACTTAGGCTACATTCATCCACACCTTCCCTCCTCATTCTGTTTTTCATGTCTTAATCAGTCGTAAGTGTCATTCACAGATGAATTGCATGCAATTGCTTTTGCATGCATGCAAACAAGGTCTGTTTCTGGCATGCAAAGAGCAATTTCACATAAAATACGGCACGCAGCGTCTGAAGAAATAGGCCCTACGTGTCAATATAACATTGAGGATTTTTCCTCTCACCCAACATAAGTGTGCAGGAAAATTGACAATGCTCCACTACTTTACTACCCAAAAATATATGTAGCTGAACAATGAGGCAGCACATCACGCAGACTGAAATTCTTTCATAAGTGTGCCATGTATTGAAATTGATTAAGTCAATTGAGTGTAAAATAAAAAAGGAAATTATGTTATCTATTGGTTTTAATTGATCCCAGTAGACTCTTTCCCTAAGAAAAGGGGGGTAATGATTGAAATAATAAAATGTTAAGTGAGGTAAAAGAAGGAGAATTAAACTATTATGCCATTAAACATGTGCCACCTATGGATAATGATTGAAATAACAAAATGTAAAGTGAACTAAAATGGTGAAAATGAGACCATTATGTCATTAAATAGACACTCTGGGCCTGATTAATTAATTAATAATTAATTAGTAAAGCAAAATAAATGAGTACCTTTTCACTTTGGCAAAACCATGTTGCATTGGAGGGAAAGGTACATTTAAAATGTGGGGACAGATCTATAATTGGGGTAGGGCATGTCTTAGATCAGTGTTGGCTAACCTGTGACACTCCAGGAATTGTGAAACTACAAGTCCCAGCATGATTTGCCAATATATAGCAGCTTATTGCTGGAAGGGTATACTTGCACTTGTAGTTTCACAACACCTGGAGTGTCACAGGTTACCAACACTGTCCTAGATCAACTTTAAATGTCAGTTTAAAAATAAAGCAAGTATTTGCATTCAAATAACAGCCAGTATTTTCCTTATGTACAAACTAATAAACTAATTTGCACCCCTCGCATTGCAACATGGTTTTGCCAAGATGCAAAGTTACTCATTTTTTTGCTTTACTTTCCTTAATGAATCAGGCCCTCTTTATCCAAAATGTGATTAAGTATAAAAATTATTAGAAACGAATACCAGAATAACAAACTGGTGTTATAAAGAATGCTATACAGGGAAATAATATAGAATATATTTATATAAAAAAGGAACAGTAGAAATTAATAAACATTCACAGATGACAATAAAGAGATGTGATAAAATTGAAAGACAGAAATTAAAGGGGAATATCAAAGAAACATTAACAATTTGAAGAAATAAAAATTAAAAATCATGTTTTAAATCACTATAACTATTTTTATATCACTACTTTATTATAATGAAAATAATTAATAAAATAATAAATAAAGAATGAATAAAATAAATATTTCACTTGCTTTAAAATTTAATGTATAAGAGATATTTGAACTAAATGAAATAAAAGATTATGTTTTAATAGAATTATTGTTTTTGTGGAGTGAAATGCTGTCTATTAGTGATTTACCAGCAAGAAAAAAAAAATCAAAGGAGATGACACAAGTTTTGAGAGACATATTACTGCCCCTTAATGCACAGCAAAGGAAATAACTACTTTGTTAAAATTATATTGAATGGATTTTACACTCTTCAATACAGAGTGGCTTTCCCATACTTTGACCAAAGAGAGAGAAGGTAATCTGTATTAAATTGAAGCTGACAGGTCAGTTACCTATCTAGGGCAGCTCCCATAAAGAGCAGTTGTTTGCTGTTGTGTGCATTGCTTTTATTAGTCTACATGTAATAAAATATAGACTAAATGTGTGTATTCCAGTGATACACCATTTTGTGAGTGACAGCAATCTCACTGCATAATAGTGCTGATCTACAGTTAACACAGGATGTAATGGCATATCATGTCTGTATTGCGCAAGGAACATGGCCACTGCCTTAATAGTTCTAATTTCATTGCTTTTTGGAGTTTCATTGGAAGAGTTTCAATAGTTTTCTTAAATGTTATATTGTGTATTAGAAACCTTAACCTTGTGTAAGAAACATTAATCTGCAGCTAACCATAGGATGTACAGTCAAAACAAAAACATGCAGATATCTGTGGGCACTGGCTATGGTAGTAGTTAGAGGGCACCTGGTGCAAGAGGTCTGCAAGCCTCCCAAAAACATGAAAAGAATACTAAATATGCACTGATGATCAAATAACTACCACTGAAACTGTGAGCTGCGGGAAAAAGATTTATATATGCAATTTAATACATCTGACATAGAAACCCTCATGTGAGGTTAAAATCACAAGCAATACAAGAAACTGTGGAAAATATAATATTAAAAATAATATAAAAACAATAAGTAAATGGAATATCCAATCCCAAATAGTAATTTGAATATCCAATCCCAAGTAGGGAGTATTAGATGGCATGCAAATGATCAAAGCTTAGAGACGAAGTAAACCTTCTCTTAATAACTATCACAAATTGTAAAGTAAACCAGAATATCTCAATTTATGAGTATAATAGGTGATGATAAGACACAAATATAACGTCCGAGAACTGGGGAAGCAGACACTGTAGCCAGGGAACTCACATGTTATAATGAGGAGGAGCAATAACGTTTCATTTAAACCACAAAAAGGACTTAGGCAATGATGAATTCACAGCTCCTGGAAAATACCCAGCTGCGTGGGAGAATGTTGAAAACAATCTTACTGGACCACTGTAGAATCCTACCTCTAGGAGGGAGCGCTTTTTCTGCCACACATCCGTCTCCACGAGCTCTACGGAGCAAGTCGATTCAACGATTTAAGGAGCTAAACTTTATGTCTTTATTATATGCATTTTGTAAATAATATTAATGTAGACACTCTCATGTTACCTCACAATACCATCTTTACAATCAATATTATATTACATACAACTTTGTTATGTATAATATGTTATTTTTCCTTTGTGTTTCTCAGTTTTTAAGGAAAAATAAAAAAAACAATGGGTTTGCAAAAAAAAGTTAAGGTGTAAATCAACCGCTAGGCGATTTAAGAAAATTTGATAAGTGTTCTCAAGAAATAATGTTCAATAAATTGTGAATTATCCAAGACCTCTGTAAATTTGTGGCATAGATGCAATTCATGCAATATGTGTATATTAAATAACACTTTAAAATTCAGGGCAATTTCACTTGCACTTCCATTTATTAAGTTGTCCATATGGTTCTTACCTCTAAATGCTTAGCTTTGAGGCTCAAAGTATTTGGCAATCTGGATTACTGTGAGAATATATCTCTATCATCTTATCCGCAAGTGTGATATATTGTTATTTTATGAATTGATGTTAATAAACGCTTTTGATCAATTGGAGGATTCTCTCCTTTGATTTTATCCGGTGCCTTACATCTGAATAGTAGAAAACTTACTGAGACTATCTGATTGGACCTCAGTATTTCAGGCTCTTGTAGCACTTATATAATGAATCCATCTGTAGTATTGACATAACAAGTGGCTTAAAAAAATATAATGTAATAATCCACCACACAATCTGGAACACCCAAACAAATATCAAATATGTAAATTAAGTAAAATAATGATTAAGTTACAAATGTGCAAATGAAATGCCTAATGTGCAAAAAAAGGATATCTATAAAAATAGTTGCACTAATGTAGCGTTTGATGCAATTTACGATTAAAATGTAAGCATAACCTGTGTCCATTTATAATTTACTTGCTATTTAGCGCATGAGAAAACTCCTAGTTATAAATATAAATGCACAGCCACTAAAAGCTCATTTGCGATGGGACATCTTAATAGCCTAGTGATTTCTATCAAAGTTTTTTTTTTTTTTTTCCAAAGACCAGGGTTGTTTACAGAAGAGGCCACTAGTCCTGGGGGTAAATGTATTGTCCGGTGCATTTTGTAACTCGCCGATATTTGTTGAGTTTGACAGCTAATTTTAAAACGACAATGTGTTTAAGGGCAAAGATTTGCCTTTAAACAGATTGCCATTTTAAAATTAGCTATCAAACTTGCCAAATATTGTCGAGTTGCAAAATGAGCTGGGAATACATTTCCCCCCCAGTGTCAACCTTATGATTAGATGAGGAAATAAAAAGAGTCAACCAGGGCTGCGTGGTGTGTTTCTTTTTAATTTTTTTTAATTAGTGTGTCTGTGTGTATGTGTTTGTGTGATTTATTTTATTTTTTCTGTGGTGCACCAGTGCATTCTGAGTACTATTCAGAATCACACAAATCTTATGTGCATCTCTGAATACAGAGTAAAATGCAGAACTAAATTTACACTTAAGTTATAAGCGTAAATTGCATCCAATTCTACATAAGGCACACAGTGAGGAATGGCATTCAGCTGAATGGAGAATCAAAGTGGAACTTTAACATTGCATCGCTGAAACTTTGCACATCTACAAAATGGCCTGATCCACAGCAAAACTTGATTTGCGAGAACTTTTACAACAATTTTTCTCATCTTGGCATATTGGCTATTTTGCAGTGGAGCTGGCTTGGTCTTTTTTTTATCACATTCTTTTTTGAAAAAAAAACATGCAATGTCTGTGCTGATCATTATCAGAAGAGTCCTTGCATCAGGGGGGAAGCAGGCACAGCAGAAACGTATCTGCTCTTGCTTCCTACTCTACATAGGCCTTAATGCGTGTGGAATGTTTGTACTCCACTCAAGCCACGTCAGCCAACCCCTTCCCTCCCCCGTTCTGCCTCTTTGCACATAGAGAGGAGCATCAAGGAGATATGGCTCAATGTGTATGCATATGCGCAGTACGGAAAAGTACATTTTGTGCTTTTTTTTTGTTAGACTGACATCCTACTCCACATGAGGCCATGTATCAGTAAAGTATGTTAAGGTAGTATGTTAAAGCTATTCATAAATATTGTAAAAATAATGTGAGTGTCCTTGCTTATCCTTTATTGACATGCTTAGTAAAAAAATCTTGGTGGTTATTTAAAACCTTTTTTTCTTCAGCTAGAAGCCAGGATGTAGCTACATGATGTCATTCGTCCTTTCACATAATGTATTTACTCTCTCCATTCTCTGTCCTTATACAACATAGCATTGCATTGTTTTCAGAGACTTGGATGACACTCATATGCAATAGAATTCTTAGGAGAGCTATATGACCGACAAACAGCAAAGCTGCCGTTAGGAGTCGGGGTTGGAAAAAAGTTGCAGTTTGCTTTTTTCCATCGTTTTTAAATCCTTATTGGCTAAAAGTATGGAATATCCACAGCTAGAGAAAAAAAGGAACAGTCACTATACTGATTTTATTCAATTGCTCTTTATATTAAAGAACTTTGAACGCAGCAAAGTTAAGGCACAAAATGATGGCAGAATCAGTCAGTAAATAGAATGTGTGCACTCCAACCTATGCCAGTATAATTAAAAAGTATTTTACTCTGTTAATATGTTTTATCTACTGGATAACTAAATGGTAATATTATGTACTGCAAAGTTAGTTCATTAAGCTCACACACCTTCAGTACACAATGTTCTCAAGAAATTACAATACACCTAAATCACTCAGTTGTAGGTTGCAGTGAAAATTGCACATTTCCAGCATATTTATTTTACCACTATTGTGTGGCTCTCTAAGACCCCTTTGTCAGCAGATACTTACAACATGTGGGCAGTAAACTGATGTTAGCTTCCTTCTCATCATTGCTTACCATGCTGACAAAATAGCACCTGGACAATTTTAAAAGATTACAAGCTACTATCCAGTATAATTCCAAGATAATCATTTTCATGTCAATGATCCCTTTGTAGAGAAAAATTATATTTAAGAAGTTGACATGTGACAAAAGATAAAGCTGGGTTTAAGTGACCCATTATGTTTTGTGACATTTGCAGAATTTGACAATCTAACAATGATTTGCCTTTTGTAAATTGCTGAGAAATTATAGAGATGAAAACATTTTAGAAGCACTTGTCATACTGTTATCCATATTGTAACTAGAGATGCTCAGGCTCGGTTTTCTGAAAACCGAGCTCCCCTGAATTTAGGGGATCGCGAGCCGGCTTGTTACTTTTGTGCGTCCTCGGATCTGTATCGAGGCAAAATGGCATCGTTGCCTTATCGGATCTCACGGATTTTGGATTCCATAAGTACCTCCCTACCCAGGAGATCCAACGCCATTGCTCACACAGAAACAGGGGTAGCAGTGTTCTTGTCACTTGACAAATATTGACTGGAAATGATTGGAAATTAATGTAAGTGAGGTTAATAATAATGTAGGGATTAAAAAAGAGCCAAATTATGTGATTTTAGCAAAAAAAAAAGGGATTTTAGGAAAAAAATAGGGATCCAAAACCAAAACACATGAGGGCGGTTTTGCCAAAACCAAAACACGAAGTTAATCCAGATCCAAAACCAAAACATGGGGATTAGTGAACATCTCTAATTGTAACAAAAGAAAATAAATTGTCCTCTGAAGACTTTATATTTAATTATACATAATACATTGTTATTAAACAAAGTTTACTCATTACAAATATTGAAAAAACAGTAATTTACTAAATGCAGGATTTGTTTGCAGTCTGCAGACTGCCACACCTCAGATGCTTATTAGATATGCTTAATCATTAGGATTAATGTTTGAAATGCAATCGCCTTTAAATTTTTAATTCTTTCTGACAGGCAAGATAGATTAAACACCATGTGATATGAGCTATATGGGCTATCACAGCCAGGTATTGTTTTTTCAAATATTCAACAAAGATTTGCCATTCAACTTGCCAAACCATTGCATAGTAAATTGAATGATTTGTATAGCAACAAGGCCTCCAGACCACAAATGCAATTTGAGACCTTGCAGTTTTGTTTGATGCTAATTGTTGTGTGATTTTGCCTTTAGTAAAACGCATGGTTTGCAAAATGTATAAATAGCATGGAAACCAATGGTTTGATCAAAAGTAGATCTTAGCCAAAGTGTTATAACCTCTAACATTATGTGAACATTTAATGTAAGATCTTCTGACGCATTAAGCAGATTTTACATAGCAAACATTTACTGACTGGTGCAACAATATAACATAAGCATAAACACATATATATTCCAAAAACATTGCAATGATCTACAACAAGACATGTAGGCTAATTAGCTAAGTAAGGAAATCTTTCTTCAGCTCATCAGGTCTGTTACATTCTTTATATGTATCAGTAAAAAAAAACTAACAGAATAACCATCTAAATAATTTCTGTGTTTATTCTGAATAGTCACATTAACTAGTGAATTTAGATGTTTTGAATATACAACATAAAATGATCAAGCTTGGAAAAAATCCTTTAGGTAGTCTGCACAGTATTCCTACTATTTTCCAGGTAAACCAGCTTATCATTGTGTCTTGCTGTCTTCTATTTCATATGCAATGCTGTCGATATAAGATATAAGTTCAGCTTTTCTCTCACACGCCTACAGATACCATATACACATATCACACATGCAGAAACAAAATCTGTTTATTCTGGAAGAGAGCCAAACAGCCCTAGAATGTGTCATATTATGATTAAGGTCTAAATTGCATCTGTACTTTAAATGCATTATAGTTGGGATCTTATAATAATTTTCTGGTTATGTAAAATAGATGATTGTTTTATCAGGTGGCAACAACAAAAGGCATATAAACCTACTTAAGAAAATATAGAGTAAGTCATTTAAATAATTGGTAAGTTATGATAACATTGAAACATTATACTATGACATCATTTGTTTGTTAGTAAATTTGATAACCTTTCTTAATATAAAACTAGCCTTATAATAACTATTATACAGTAAACTCCACAACTGTAGCAGAAAATATTAATGTAGATTATTCTCACTATAATCTGGTAATTGTAGCACTAGCTTAATGACACATCTATGTGAAAGACTGCTGAAGTAAATAAATAATTTTCTCCTTATCTCACCATAATGTTATGACTAAAACAACGGCAGGGATATGAATTTCAAAGGAAGCAGGAAGTATATTATTATGCAATATTTATTGTATTCATGTGTTTAATGCAATCTAAAGATGTGGAGGTTATTTAACAGCAGTTTGCAGTCTATTCACCTAAATGACATTCTTACAGCTTCCTGCTGTCTTCACAATATCATCTAATACTGTATGTCACTATGGAGTCATTGTATTTTGCTGATCAACACATACACAGAGGATTTTTTTTCAAGCAAGATAATTAAAAAATTTGACCAAGTAAAAGAAATCTCTCAATCAACCCCCTTTGGTGATTTACAATTATTATTGCAGTCTTTCTTAATAATAGCAGCTATAATCTGACAGCTCATTGTTAATTGTGGCATCTAGAGCAAATTGACAGCTGTGCATTTTTGCATTTAACAAAGTTCATAATTACTGTTTCTCTGACTCCTCCACATTTCACTGCTTCAAGTACAATATTGTTATACAGCAATGCATCAAAGTGAACTAAAATGTACTATGTTGTTAGTCTAATCCACAGTGTACTAAATCAGTGATGGGCAATCTGATTTACCTCAAGGAAACCTCTAACCTTCAAGAGGGCTGCGCATAACTCTTATTCTCACTAGTAACTTAAAACTATATATATATATATATATATATATATATATATATATATATATATACATTAGAGATGTGCTCAGACCCTCGTGTTTCGGTTTCAAAACCAGTGTCGATTTTAACTTACCTTTGCGTTTCGGCTTTGTTACTGGTTTTGTCAAACAAACGCGAAAGGTTTTTGTTTTGGATCTAGATTTAATTGAAAATTTTGAAATATAGGTCAAATAAAGTCTTTCTGAGCTGTGGTGCTCCTATATTACTATTTATAGCTTTAACATTCTTTTCCAGCCATTTTCAGTCTATTTTCTAATGGTCTCTTTACAACGGTCCCAATTTTCACCAATGTCAGCCAAAGTCTACAGCGAGCTGTCTTAATGAAGGGTTTTGTAACTTTGCCATCATTGCATTTGCTTTCTCTCATTTAATTAAAAAAAACAATAATCTGAATAGTGTTGATATCTCCTTTTCATTGCACCCAAACCTCATTTGCATGTTCAGACTTACTTTTACTGTAATTGAATAAATAAACCACTGGGACACCAATTTAAATTTGACATAAGGTCACAGTTTTTATTTAAACAAAACCGGTGGTAGATAGAGCAATGTAAGTCAGCTAACAAATAATAGGAAAACCAAACAGTGGAAGGTCAGATTGCTATTACACCACTTGTCCCAGTATATTATCATTTATTATGTTACAGCTTCCTATTAACTGTCATAAACTTTTAGAACTAGCAGGAGAGGTCTTCACCTATACTAGCAGCCTTTGCCATAGAGCTGGACGCATACACAGGTACTCGCATGCCCCAGGACTTAACTCAATGTAGTAAAAGTTTATGGGCAGCAATTGGTAGCACGGAGATAGGAGAAATGGAGCCAAGAGCATGCCCCCCACGTCCTCTCAAAAGGCAGCAATAATTTAATTACGTCCGCAAACCCTGACTGCCTGTCACTAGCCGAGACGCAGCGGCAGTGTAAGGCTTTGTGGTTGCCCTGGCATCAGAGTGAGTACACATCTTCTTGGGGACTGTCTCTACTGCAGGTCTCGGACAGTCTCCGTTACCCCGGGGTTGGACAAATCTTACCAGTGGGCAATGATTTTTTCTCCCTCCTTCCTACATAAATGTTTAAGAGTCCCTTAGTTTAATTCAGAAGGGCGGCATTGTGGCACAGAGTATATAAGGCTGCTATTAAATTGTACTTAGTCAGTCTCAGTCTGTGTGTGTGTCTATGTGAGGGAATTTAGACAGTAAGCTCCAATGGGGCAGGGACTGATGTGAGTGAGTTCTCTGTACAGCGCTGTGTAATTAGTGGCAATATGAAAATAGCTGATAATGATGACATAAGGAAAACAAAGTAGGAAAACCCTGCTCTTGGTTAACAATGAATGCTCTGGCAATGTATTGGGTGTCTAATCTTTGAAATTTTGCAGCATGGGTGCAGGACACCTTCGTCTATTTACTTTCCAAAATGTCTAACTGTATTCATCCATGCCACAGTTCATCCAATTACCTCTGCATGTTCATTTAATTAGAGGTGTGTGCCCCGGCTGCCTGTCACTAGCCAGGACGCAGCAGCAGTAGGAGGTGTCCCGGTTGCCCTGGCGTCAGAGTGAGTACACCCCTGCTTGGGGACCACCTCTGCTGCAAGTCTCGGGCAGTCCCCGTTACCCCAGAGTTGGACGAAGCTTACCCCGGGGCAATGACTTTTCCGTCCTCCCTCACACATAAATATTTACAAGACCTCTGGTTTGATTCAGAAGGGCAGCATTATGGCACATATGTGTCTCACTCCAAGGATAATGCCATCTTTCCTAGCACATTTTGATATTGTGTCCTCTCATCATCTTTTAAATGTCTACTAATGCTGCTGTCCATATTTGTCCACTGTTGTCTTAATGAAGGATTTTGTAAATCTGCCACTGGTGCATTTGCTTTCTGTGATTCAAATCTAAAAATAGTTAACTATACTCGAAATCCATCATATAGCATAAATCCTCATCCATCATACCTCCATCTATACATGTATTCTTTGCCAGGTCCAACATCTGTCCTGTTAATTACTCAGAATGTGGACTTTCAATTGCATTGTCAAGACTTGTTTTGGGCAACCAAATCTACATCAATGACAGTATTTTACATTCTTGCATGTGTGGGAAGGGCGACTATTGGCCTATCTGAACTGTCTCTTTTACATATTTTTTACACGTCGCTAATATGTATATAAAAATAATTTATATTCATTCCATATTTATATACATACCCCTTAAGGGTATATTTACTAAACTATGGGTTTGAAGACCTGGAGATGTTGCCTATAGAAACCAATCAGATTCTAGCTGTCATATTGTAGAACGTTCTAAATAAATCTGATCTGATCTGATAGGCAGCATCTCCACTTTTTCAAACCCACAGTTTAGTAAATCTACCCCTTAGAGTCAAAAACAGTTAATATCTCCACTAGAGTACTCTTGTATAAAGAGTATGTTTTTTTGTTACCATATAGAGGCCACCTCTTAATAAGTACTTGTATTCCCATGTGTAATGTTCTAACAGCTTAAGCAAAATGACTTCTTGGCGTTAGACTTGTCTGGCTTGGCATATCGGCCAAGGTGGTCTTTCTCCTGCTGATGCCTTTAATCTGTGTCCCCAGACTTTTTCAAAGCTAGTTGAGTGTTTGGAGTTAATCCTTAAACAGTTAAATCATCATCATCATCATCATCAACATTTATTTATATAGCGCCAGCAGATTCCGTAGTGCTACAATTCGGAACAAACAATAATAAAATAATACTGGGTAATACATACATACGCAGAGGTAAGAAGGTTAAGTGAGGGGATCACTTTACTTAATTTCTTAGTTAATTGATATATAGCTGTGCTCAGTGTAGCAGTTCATATATTTATGTGTTGAATCACTCACAGAGTTATCACCTATTTATTTATATAGCGCCACTAATTTTGCAGCACTGTATAGAGAGCTTATTCACAGCAGTCCCTGCCCCATTGGAGCTTACAATCTAAATTCCCTAACTTACACACACAGACCAAGAGAGACTAAGGGCAATTTAATAGCAGCCAATTAACCTACCTGTATGTTTTTGGAGTGTGGGAGGAAACTGGAGCACCCGGAGGAAACCCACGCAAACACGGGGAGAACATACAAACTCTTGTCGAAGTAATAATTAACAAAAACCCTATATTACCAATTAGTTCAATAGAATGAACCAATGAACTTGATTTTTTGTTTCTGTGTTTTAAGAAAATTGAAAAAAACAGAATTGCATTACAAGAGACATGTTTTTAGTAAAGTTCCATTATTGCACAATATCTGGATATGGCTAAAGAAATATTGGCACTGTTAAAGGTCAAGATGGCCATCTAGGATGAACATGTCATTTTAATTATAGAGACTTAGATTGCCAGCAGTGATGAAAGCTGGGAAGGTGTGTTTTGAAGTAAGAAAGAGTATCATCTCTATAAATGTATGAGTTAATCAGATATAGAGTGTCAATTGGCATTTGAGACCCTGGGCGTATGTCTGCTTCGTCCAGTATGGCTGTATCTATGTATAATATCTTTTTAATAAATTATAGAAATATTATATTTTGGAAACCTGCTCATCTCATTTATTATTTAAAGACGGAAAGAGAAAATCATATACAAACTGGGGGCTCTCATCCTATGGCTATCACATACCACACCGTGCTCTAAGCTATGGGTAGCACGGTGGCGAAGTGGTTAGCACTTCTGCCTCACAGCACTGGGGTCATGAGTTTGATTCCTGACCATGGCCTTATCTGTGTGGAGTTTGTATGTTCTTCCTGTGTTTGCGTGGGTTTCCTCCGGGTGCTCCGGTTTCCTCTCACACTCCAAAAAAAACATACTGGTAGGTTAATTGGCTGCTATCAAAATTGACCCTAGTCTCTCCCTCTCTGTCTGTCTGTCTCCCTCTCTGTCTGTGTGTGTGTGTGTGTGTCTATAGTAGGGAATTTAGACTGTAAGCTCCAATGGGGCAGGGACTGATGTGAATGAGTTCTCTGTACAGCGCTGCGGAATTAGTGGCGCTATATAAATAAATGATGATGATGATGATGATGCTCTCTTCATGACTGCTTCGACAAGGGGGAGACGATGATCTACACTCCTCTTCACTAAAATGAGATGAGCAGGTTTCCAAAAAATAATATTTCTATAATTTATTAAAAAGATATTATACATAGATACAGCCATACTGGACGAAGCAGACATACGCCCAGGGTCTCAAATGCCAATTGACACTCTATATCTGATTAACTCATACATTTATAGAGATGATACTCACTTTGGGGGACGTAATAGCAGCAAATGGAGGACATCTGCAGAAACGTGAGTTTAACCACCTGACTCAGGGACTTGAACCAAGATTTAGTACTGTGGCTATGAATTACCACATACATTGTTAACATACATAGTTATTTGACTGGCTTGATCCTGCTATATATGAAATTGGACAAATTTTGGATCCAAACTTGTTATACATTCTTATGGATATGGACTGTGGTGGATTTATGAATCAAATTGTGAGAAATCAGCATGTTTCAGCAGTACTAACAAAGCTATGTGTTCTGACCAGAACTACTATTATTGCAATTGCTAAGTTGAGTATTATGTTGATATTTTATTTAATATTTGATATTATGACATTGGAAGTGTATGATTAATTTTTCAAATTGCTGTTTTAGATTTTATTCCTGATTTATATAAAATTGTTTATCACTTATTGACATTTACATTTACTGGCACTGCGACTTGGGATTATCTAATTGGTAATCTCTAGTGTTTTTTCTGGAGTTTTCTGGAATTCACTCCCTACATCTCTATATTGACAAGAACAGGTGAATTAAAGTTTGTGAAGTAGAGCTAACTTTACCCAGACAAAGAGAGCAAATAATTTCTTATGCTCAAGACTGGTAGAAAAGTATCTGGCCCTCTTGCCAAAATTACTAATATCAGCTGCTATGTGAAGGCCATGAGCACCCATGGCCAGCATTAAGAACATGCATATCTGGCAATGGAAGAGTAGTAACTGGACCTGCTGCCAACATTAGCTTTCCATGGGGCACATTTATCAATATTCACATAAAGTGAAAAGTAGTTTTCAATCCTTATCGCAATGATAAGGATTGAATTATTTCTCACATTTATGTACAACCCTGCACAGAAACAGCAGTTCCGAAAAATTGCTGTTTCTGTGATGTAAAAAAATCATACTTACCCGCCTCTTCGGAACGCGATGTCCCTGGATCACCTCCTCGTCCTCTTCACTCCTCTTCTTACTGCAATTGCGCATGTGCAGTTGGAAGAACTGCACATGCGCACAAACATCTCACTCTATCGCTGCAACAATCGTTGCAGAGAGCGAGCGGTGATTGACAGGGAGGGATCATGTGATCCTTCCACACATGCGCTGTCCAGCTCTGCTCTTTGGAGCAGAGCTGACAGCACTGAGATTTCCCATTTCTGATAATGTATGCCAGCTTCAGCTGGCGTACATTATCAAGACAAGTTTCCGAAAAAAATGTTTTTTCGGAACTTGTTAGATTGCGGCTGGGAGCAATCACCATACTGTTGAATGGTGACTGCTCCCAAAAACGAAGAAGAGTGCAAAGCAGCAGATATCCAAGATATCTGCTGCGATGCACCTTTAATAAATATCCAGAGGACACTGTGGGACCTTAATTTCACGGTAAGTGCACGATAGTGCACTACCGTGCTTTCTTAAATATGCCCCTATGTCTGTCCAAGTATGGGTTTTGTGTCTCTACTTCATTGTTCTTTCTATTGTGGTAATGCTGTGCTGTTTCAGCATTATATCGGTGAGGAGTATGAAGAGGATTCTGTAGGGGAACCATTGTAAGGCTTGGCAGAGAGGGAAGGCAGATGTGGAGCAGCAAAAGAGGTAGACAAGTCTAGCATGGGTCTTCCTCTCTTCAGAAGAGTGACAGAAACAAATTTCCTCCATAATTTCATAATAAATTAATACATGGCCAAATGCATTTACACTCCCAATGCCTAGTACCAAGACTTGGGGCTAGATTTACTAAGCTGCGGGTTTGAAAAAGTGGAGATGTTGCCTATAGCAACCAATCAGATTCTAGCTGTCATTTTGTAGAATGTACTAAATAAATGACAGCTAGAATCTGATTGGTTGCTATAGGCAACATCCCCACTTTTTCAAACCCGCAGCATAGTAAATCTAGCCCTTAATCTTTTCGGTGCTGCGCGGCGGTTGCTAACCAGAGCCACGGCGCCCATATGTCAAATATATACATTTAAATTAATAAATAGCGCTGGGGTATTAACCCTCCTGTCACTGGAGCACATTCCAAGATGGACCTGGCCACAGCGGCCCTTTAAAAACAATGTGCAACTGTATCAATGTCACACCAGCGTGCAACAATATCGTGCATGGAGCTCACAGCAGGTGGTCCTGTGTGCTTTAAATGCCAGGGCTGATTTTTAGTCCCAGTCCGGCCCTGGTATCGAGGCACCGAAGCAGTCAGTGAAGAGATGGTGGGGGGTGGATGCTGATATGAAAAGTAACCTAGGACCTTATTGCTATATGTGTAGTAGTTAATTTAATGTGTTTCTGCAGAAACTTAGAGACTTAAGAAAATATTGTTAGTTTAAATTCTGCTAAAATGTGCTTTTCTTCAGTATGGACTGGCCACCCATAACTGGCAAAACACATTTTAGTGTTTTAACACTGTGTATAGCTAGTGGCAAAGTTAAGAGATGTGACTTGCAAAGTTAATGTGTTAAATGAAATGCTTTTGCAGTATAGGCAGATAACCTATATATGTCAGAAAGCGTTGTGATGTGTTGTGAACTACTTGATAGACTTATTTGGAAATTAATAAGTTATAAATTGAGTAGAAACGCCGGTTTCTCGTGATGGACGCATCCCTTAGATGAATAGAGACCCTAAGTCAGGATAAGGGTCTGCTGTTCATAAGGAGAGAAAGAGCATGTCTCCCTCCCGGGCAAGTGTGTGCCTATAGAGTTTTAATCCTGATTGCATGAAAACTCTAAACAGGGATTGCAAGGAAAAATAACAAAGAAGTTATAAAATGTGTTTTTTTTATGTGGAATTTTTAATGTTGAACCTAGACGTAACGCGAGATGAAATTCTCTTATGAGGATAAATTAAAAAAAATAAGACAGTTAAAATTTTATTTAATTGTTAGTTGTTAATAAGTGATATGAGCAGTCAAAAGCACATAAATTTTAAACAGCAGAAATAAATATATAATGATGATACAGCCTGCGCAGCGTATAGTATTCTCATGTTTCATCTCTCCCTGAAAAAAAACTGAATGGTTTGAGTTTTTTAGATATTATTCTGATGGTTTGCAAATGTTGGAAATTAATCGAGCTAAGGTTCCAGAGGACGGGACTGTCCAGCTGTTTAGATGTAAAATACTTCAGCTGTTTTTAGAATTGCACACCTTATTTAAACTGTGTTAATATTATTGATCAGTGAATTGTTTATTCCATATATGATAAAATGATATGGTATATCTTTCTCATACTTTTGTCATTCTGGGGCTATCCACTCAGCTATATTTCAGTAAATGCTGTACATTTAATTTTATTTAAGACTTGTGTAATGATCAAATGTGGTTTTAAAGCATAGATAAATGTCCTGGTGCAAGTTAGTGTTAATCTTGTGAACGCGCATTCCAGAGTTTTTTTTGTGTGTGTGATTTCAGTAAAGCATCTGGTTTTAATAATGTTAAGTGTATTTGAAATGTGTAAGAAACAGTTGCTGAACATCATTAGAAAATATGCTGGATTTATGAATCTGGAAGATGTACAGATTAAATTTAAGATTTAAAAAACTTCTATGGTGGTATTAAGTAAATAAATAGTATTTGTCAGTTTTACAGTGAGCAACTACAAGACAGGGTCACACCCAGTTTGGAAGGGACTTTGCTGGGGGAATCGGCAGAAAGACATGAGATGAATATTTAAATAAGTTCTTTAATGTGTGTTAAATAGTGAAATAGTGATTTTGCAGATGAAATGTATGTTAAAATATTTTTAGAGCGATTGCATAGTATTTTTGGCATGTAGTGTAAATGGAATCTTCGATCGTAGAGCACAATGTGTGTGTGTTTAAACTTTGAGAATTCTTTGTTGTTTTGAATTAGAATAATTGTTATTTTAAATACGGCAACAAAACCTGTGTTATGTTAGCTTTATCAGAAAATAATTGTATTGAAAATAATAGTTGGTTTGCTTTGAAAATAGCATCTGTGTAGTGGTTTACATAGAGAGATTTGTAACTGCGTTTGTTGAAGTTTCGCCATTTTACAAAGATGTCTCTCCTTCCATCTCCCTCGTCTTATGGAATAAGGTGGATGTTTTATTTTCATGCCAAGAAGAGGAAGGATGAAAATGTTTTGTTTATAAATAAACACATGATAGCTTACTAGTGACAGTGATAGGATGTGCAATCACTATACATAATGAGATAAAGGCACTCATCAGAGCATGTCAGCTAGGTAAAGGAAAACGAGTAAACATTTACACAGATTCACATTACGCATAGTAACTAAACGCCGTAGTTTATGATTTTGGAACTATTTGAAAACATAGGGGTTAGCTAGCATCAACAGGAACACCTGTATCACATGAAAAAACAGTCAAACAACTGATAGAGGCTATATAGTTGCCAAAAGAGGTGGCAGCCATTAAGTGCCAGGCACATACCAAATAGACAGATAAAGTCTTACTAGAAAATAAACTAATGAAAAAAAGGTGGAAGTTGCTCAATCAATTTATAGGGTATAGCAGGTGCTTGAAAGGTAGGGGTTATCCTGAAAGGAACAAACACATAGAGAGATCTCCCAGCACACTACTATAGCCAGCAACAGATCTGCCAGAAAACAAACTAGCTGAATCAGCAGCTCGAGAATCAGCTTTAAAAAAAGGCAGCCACATACCCAATTGATGATTTTTCATGATATCACATTTGAGAACTTACTACAATGTCAGTAAAAGGCTATATTGAATGAAATTACTACATGGAAATTGAAACAATGATATGAAACAAAGGATGAAATTTGGGTAGATATAGAAAATAAACCAGTAGCATCAAAAATGTTGTTGCTATCTTTGCAGAAAGTACTCATGGGTTAGTCTACATGGGAGCAGATAACAAGATTAAAATTGTTATATATTGTTGGAATGCCTAAGAAAATACTACAGTTGCTAAGTTTAGATGTAAAATATGTATAATTTGTCTTAAGAACAATGAAGGAAAGATAGTACCTACTAAGGTCAGACAGTTGCCTAATATAACCTTTTCAGAGGTTACAAATTAGTTTGTTGAATTTATTTAATTAAGAGAAAAAAAAAGTTAAGAGGGTTACAGTATGTGTTAGCTGGTATTGATACGTGTTGGTGGGATGAGGCCTAGTTAACTGCCTCAGACATAGTGCAACTTATTGCTAAGAAGATTTAGCCAGAATTTGTATGTAGATGTAGTTCACCCAGTGAGTGAACTCATTTCACAGAGAAAAAAAGTGTTTCAAAGAATGTCTAATATGATGGAAATATATTCAAACATTATACACTATATCATTCTCAAGCTTCAGAGAAAGTTGAAATAATAAATGGAATAATTAAAGAATAACTAAGCTTACTAAAGAAACATGAATGGTACTTCTTTAGTTAATCATGGTATTAGAATCACTTCTAAACCTCTTCTCAATCTCTCTCCATATGAACTGTTATTGGACTTCAGCCAAGATATGTTATTGTTCCACAAACTGACTTCAAGCTGCATCATGATCCAACTGCTCAATATTTCATAAAGTTGTCTGAACAGTTGCAGAAGCTTCAGATGGTCCAGAAGAACACTAGAACAAAGACATTCAACCAGAAGCAGCTCTTAAGCCTGCACACAGAAGATATAACCTAAAGACTATGTTACGGTAAGAAATCTCATATACTTTGGTTCCCTTACAGACCAAAGACAAGTTCTATAATGACTGATACTGCTGTAAAGGTTGCAGAGAAAGACACTTGGATCCATAGTTCTCATTGCAAACAGGTCAAAGATCCAGGCTTTGAGGAACCAAAGGACTCAGAACTGAACACAGATAAAGAGACTGAGTTATGTTTAAAAGAACTCTTCAATCAAGATGGAAGTGATGATGTATAATCAGCTACAAGATTATCGACTTATGATGCAAAGAAAATTCAACCTTGTTGCCTGTCTTAAAGGAGCAATGATATTTGAAGGCTCAACACGTTATTTATATATTTTGGAAAGGAATTGAGGAGAAGTTGGTAAGGTGAGAGCCCATCTGATATATTAGATGAAGATGATTTTAATAAGACCATTTCTGCTTCTTTTCTAAACAGGAAAGCCAGGAAATTCCGAAATTGAAAAGGATTACCACCAATTCCAAAATGTATTTGTGAGTATTGTGGTACTCCACCAAAAGAAAGGTGTTTAATATGGTGGTCTCTGCTGCTGACTTCGCCACTTTCTTCTCTTCCAAAATTGAAGCCATCAGACTTAACATCTCTGCCTCAACTCCTCACCCGCTGTCCACTTCGCTTCACCCCCCTCCAACAACCAACTCTGGTGCTTCTTCTGCCCCACATCAGGCAAAGAAGTTCGCTCCCTTATTCTTTCCTCTCCACCCTCCACCTGTCCTCTCGATCCCATCCCCTCTAACCTCCTTCGCTCTCTCTCTCCCACTGCCTGCTCCTACCTGGCACACCTTTTTAAACTATCACTCTCCTCTGGTGTAGTACCCTCCTCATTTAAACATGCTCTTATCTCTCCTATTCTCAAAAAACCTAATCTTGACCCCACCTCGGTCGCCAACTATCGCCCCATCTCTCTTCTCCCCTACACCTCCAAACTTCTTGAGCGAATTGTCTGCTGTCGCCTCACCAGATATCTCTCGGACAATTCCCTCCTTGACCCTCTCCAATCTGGATACCGCCCCCTCCACTCTACTGAAACTGCCCTGGCCAAAGTGACCAAAGACCTCCTATCGGCCAAATCTAAGGGTCACTTCTCCATACTCATCCTTCTTGACCTCTTGGCGGCCTTTGACACTGTGGACCACCCCCTCCTTCTGCAAACTCTTCTCTCTCTCTGCCTCTCTGGTTCCGTCCATGCCTGGTTCTGCTCCTACCTTGCTAATGGCTCCTTCTCTGTCTCCATGTCTGGCTCTTCCTCCACCCCCTCCCCTCTCTCGGTAGGAGTCCCCCAGGGCTCTGTCCTTAGCCCCCTACTCTTTTCGCTCTACACATCCTCCCTCGGTGCCCTTATCTCCTCCTTTGGTCTTCAGTATCACCTTTATGCTGACGACATTCAACTTTACATTTCTTCTCCTGATCTCTCTTCCTCCCTCCTCTCTCGTGTATCTGACTGCCTCTATGCCATCTCCTCCTGGATGTCCTTCCGCTTTCTCAAAATTAACATCTCTAAAACCGAACTCATTGTCTTTCCTCTCCCTAGACTCCCCTCCCACCACAACCTCACTATCGTTGTTAATAACACCACCATCTCCTCTGTCACCCAACTCCGCTGCCTGGGTGTCACCCTCCACTCCTCTTTCTCTTTTGCCCCCCATGTCCAATCCCTTGCTCAAGCCTGTCGCTTCCAACTGCACAACATCGCCCGCATCCGACCCTTCCTCTAACAAGACGCCACCAAAATCATCATCCATGCACTCATCATCTCCCGCCTTGACTACTGCAACCTTCTCACTGGGCTCCCCCTCTCACATATCGCCCCCCTCCGCTCTGTACTCAATGCGGCTGCTAGACTCATCTTTCTCTCACGCCGCTCCTCCTCTGCCTCCCCTCTCTGTCATGCCTTACACTGGCTCCCCATCACCTACAGAATCCTCTTCAAACTCCTTATCACCACTTACAGGGCTCTCTCCCTCTCTACTGCTCCCTATATCTCCAACCTCCTCACCATTCACACTCCTGCCTGGTCCCTGTGCTCTGCTAATGACCGTCGCCTCTCCTCCACTCTAATTACCACTTCCTACTCCAGAATCCAAGACTTTGCCCGAGATGCCCCCCTGCACTGGAATGACCTCCCTCGTTCCATCCGTCTCGCTCCCAATCTGTGCTCCTTTAAACAAGCACTTAAAACTCACCTGTTCCTCAAAGCTTATCAACCATCCACTTAACCCCTCATCTACTCTGCTCGCTATTCCCTCTTTCCCCTGGCCCCTTCTTCTCTCCCCTGGCATCACCAGCTCCCTCTCGTGTCTGATTTGTCCACCCTCCCTTAGGATGTGTGCTCTTATGAGCAGGGCCCCTCTTCCCTCGTGTCTTCATACCTATTCTTCTGCTCTGTCCTTACTCCATATGTCTGTCCTGGAGTTACTGAAGCATTGGTACTTTGTGTTTATCGTTCTGTACTATTTAACCCTGTATGGTCTACTGTTTGTACTATGTACGGTGCTGCGGAAACCTTGTGGTGCCCAACAAATAAATGATAATAATAATAATAATATTGCTAGAGAGAATATCCAGTTGACCGATTGCATGTTATGTTAAGTGAAATGTTAGGAGTTACAAATTATTGGGTGTGTGCTAAAACTTCTTTATTGAGTAAAAATATGCCAATGTTACAATTTCCAATATCTTATGAAGAATGACACACATTGGTCCTGATATAATATGTCAAGAACAAAATTGAGATCTTAGTGATTATGGTCGAATTGCTGAAAGTATATATAACTTGACTGAACCTCCGGTTATAGTTTTAGCACCACATATAACTGAATACATTTATTTTTTTGTTTAATAAAACAATAAATGAGGTTAAAATGAAACTCAGATAAAGGACAGCATCAGGTATATACATTGCTGCCATAAAACAATAAGTACTTGAAAGTTGTTAGAATTAGCATGAATAAGTGTAACACAGTAGTTACCAAAATATATGTGCCAGAATGTAAAGAACCTTGTACGTTTGATGTAGACAGAAATTTAGAAATTACATAAAATGAGAAAGCTAAATTAAATATAGAACTTCAAACAGATGTAACTAAGTTTGAAAGGTATGCCACCAAAGCACTAAAGAGTAAAATATGTACACAATGCATTTTGTATTAGTATAATCAACTTTTTAAGCATACAATACCAGAATCAGACTCAGGTGAAGAGAACATAACACCAGATAAAAATGGAATTTATGGATTTATGAAATTGAACGTTTGTCGGGATTTAATTGATAATGTGACTGAAATTTATCATGATACCTTTCATTATGTTGGACTTGAATTACAGGTATTTAAATATGAACTTTTACAACATTGAGTAGTTTTGGACTATTTAACAGCTCAAACAGGAGGATAAAGTTTAATCCTTGAGACTGAACTTGGAATCCATTGTTTATTACCTAATCAACGACACTTCCAATCCATAAGCTATAATTACATGTTATATAAACAACGCCCATATTATTCTAAAGACTTTTAAAATGATTCATCATGGACATGGTTATATCCAAGCATATGGTTCTTTGAACTTGGAAAGTGGCTATCTAACCTAATGTATATTTACATGAAATTTATTGTGATAATAATTGTGGCAATATTGTTTCTGTATACTTGTTTAAAGTATGGATTGTATATTATACAAATATTTGGGAAAGTCAAACCCATCCGAGAACATCAGTGCTGACAAAAAATATATACTCCCATTCAATTAATTATAGTCACATTAAAAAGTACCTTTTTATGTGTATATAAAAGGGTGGGAAACTGTCAAAGTAATAATTAACAAAAACCCTATATTACCAATTAGTTCAATAGAATGAACCAATGAACTTGATTTTTTGTTTCTGTGTTTTAAGAAAATTGAAAAATACAGAATTGCATAACAAGAGACATGTTTTTAGTAAAGTTCCATTATTGCACAATATCTGGATATGGCCAAAGAAATATTGGCACCGTTAAAAGTCAAGATGACCGTCCAAGATGAACATGTCATTTTAATTATAGAGACTTAGATTGGCAGCAGTGATGTAAGCTGGGAAGGTGTGTTTTGAAGTAAGAAAGAGTATCATCTCTATAAATGTATGAGTTAATAAGATATAGCGTGTCAATTGGCATTTGAGACCCTGGGCGTATGTCTGCTTCGTCCAGTATGGCTGTATCTATGTATAATATCTTTTTAATAAATTATAGAAATATTATATTTTGGAAACCTGCTCATCTCATTTATTATTTAAAGAGACGGAAAGAGAAAATCTTATACCCTCCACACAGTTAGGCCATGGTCGGGAATTGAACGCATAACCCTAGTGCTGTGAGGCAAAAGCGCTAACCACTAAGCCACAGTGCTGCCCACAGATGTGTGTAAGTTAATGATGTGTGTAACTGCCTGATGTGTATAACTGACTGATGTGTATAACTGTCTGATATGTAAAAAAGAGTTAAAATTGATTACAAATAACAATAAACACATATGTAAAATGTAAATAAAATACAAGTAAAAAATGTGTATAAGAATCAGACTTGGCAAATCCTTTGTGTAAGCATAAGAAAATAGATTAATATTACCCAAAGTTCTACAGTGACTGACTGACATAGTGGTGTAAATCATGATCACAGCATGAGTGTCTCGTGAAGTGTCAAACTTCTTTTTGTATATAAAAGAGTGAGTTAATTCTATCTAACTTCAAGGTATTTAGTAGAAACCTTTAAAAAAGAAGATATAACTCCACAATATAATTTAATAGTTATCCCTTTATGCTAGAGTCTAAATGCTAATTATGCATACTGTTACCAGGGCTCTCATCAGAAATAGTGGGGTCCATTACAAATAAAATCCCCAATAAGCCCCAGTGTTAAATCAATAGCACCTACATTTAATATTTAGTTCTCCCTACCTGCAACGAGCCCCAACATTAAATTAATAGTATTCACATTTGATAAATATACCTATTTCCCTCCAAACAGCCCTAACATTCAATTTATAGTTTTTGCATTTAAGAATAGAACTATTCACCCCAATCAACACCAACATTAAATTAATAATATTCACATTTGATAAATGACATTAAATAAATAGTACTCACATTTAATAATATAATGATTTTCCTCACATACAATTTTAATAAATAAACCTATATCCACCAACCCCCCCAACATCAAATAAATAGTATACCCACTTAATAAAGAAAACTGTTTTCCTCCCCCCAATAAATTAATAGCATTTACATTTAATAAATATACCTATTTCCCATAACCATTCCCAACATAATTTGTATTCACTTTTAAATAATAAATAACCCTCCATCTCCGCATACTCATCTCCACATTCAATTAATAGACCCCAAACCACTCCAGCATTAAATTATTAATAAATAAAAGTCTCATTAACCCACTTTAAATTAGCAGGCCATGTTATTAAATTAAATAGCCCCGCCATCACCCCACAAATATATTAATAGCACCTACCATTAAATTAGTTCCCACCCTTACCCGATCTTCCCTCATACTTACCTCTTCTTCATTCCACGCTGTGTTGGAGAGGTAGATAATTCTGTCGATCTTGCAGCTCTGAACACATGGGATGAGGTGCCTGTCTTATGGCTTCTGATGACTAATTCAAGCAGACCTTGGATTGGTTATAGGAAATTTGAATGGTGCCACTGCTGTGGTTTTATAGGTTTTGCATGCAGAACAGTCACCGTATTTTTGTGTCTACCTATTTTATCCCATCTGCCTGTACAGAGGTAAATGGGTGCAGACTGGTACCTCTGGGCACACTGTATAGGTTAGCACTTATGGACCCAGACTTGATGATTAAACCTTTTCTCTGCTGTTTTCCCCTTCCTACCAATTAAATAACTGCCTCCTCCACATGGTGGACTAACTTCCTTGGGTCAGTTTCTACAGACACTGAAGCTTTGACACTTCCTACTGCTGCCTCCGATGCTCCACTTTCTCACTTGTCCTCGACACATAACTCTCTCCTGTGTGTTCCCAGCTCTGTGTCTTCTCTCTCTGCTCCTGCCATGTGTGTCACATAAGATACAGTACAACTGCCTGCTCCACATGACTGAGAATCAGTTCACAGTCGGTGTTCCCCCCAGTTAGTATTGGCCCCATACATCAGTATCCCCTTTCCCCCTGATGACGGCTCTGACTATTAAACTTTATTATGCATGTAATGATTTGTCATAACTACGTGACAGCAATAAATTTCAAGCCCTTATTTGACATTTCCCATTTTTCAGAAAGACAACCAGTGCACAAGTTTATGATTTATGAAAGTCATGATTTTATTAGCTGTATGTGAGTTTTTGGTACACATTGAGTAATCTTTAGGGAGCATGGCAATGATGATTTTTCTCTGTTGAAGAAAACAGACTTGACCTTTTTTTTGAAAATTCTAGAATTACCCTTTGAACAATAAAACTATATATTGACACTAGCCATAACCATTTAACCTTTATGTCATGAATTTGAGTACAAAACAGCTTTGAGAGCAAAATTTCTATGTTAGTAACAATATCTGCACATACAGTGAGTAAAGCTTTGTTTGAAAAATAGTAGCAATTAGATACTTGTCATCTTGCTTCTGCACAAGCCATCAATTCAGAAGTGGTGCAGATTCAACAAACATGAAAGGTATACTTTCTAAAGTTATCATTTTTGTTAAGTGTGCATTTATAGAGAGTGCCCTAGCATGTGGTCCCGCTGTATTTTTCTTTTTAGACAGAGATGTAGAATTTCCAGCAGTGATAGAAAGTGTTGATATCCTGTGCTGGTTTAAAATTTGCCTTGAAATATTAAAAACATTATGTTACAATGACTTAAAGACTGAGAACTTAGAGTTTGCATAACAAGTTTGCATCATTATGGTACAGTTTCAGTACCATAATGATCAACATGTACATCATCATCATCATCGCCTTTATCAACTTCAGCAAGGACAAAGCTAGATGTCAATTTTATTTCTAGAAATGCCATCATGATATTCAGGTCTTGCATATTCCACCCAAACTTTTTTAGTGCTTGTTTGTAAGGTTGTATTTAGTTATATTACTTGATGTCATGGCACTGTTTGAAATTGCATTATCGATTTCACTGCTCTTCTTCAGTTTATACTTACATACCTACTGATTGGAAGCTGCATCTAGTTGCTTGTCTGTTGACCATCAATGTTTGATACAACTTCTGAAGTCGTTTCTGAATATCAGTTGCCCAATACAATTTCATTGTGTGGAACGTTTTCACTAACATCTGCAGAGATTGCTTTGCATTGTACACAATTGACAAATGTTTTTCTCACATTATTTTTTTTTCTTATTCTAAAGAAGTTAGACCACTTATTTTGCTTTGATAACAATGACACTAGCTTTATGTTGTTTTTTTGTACAACATGCTCTCTGATATGAGCACATTTGATCTTTATTGGCAATACCAGGTTTAGGTTTATCGCTAAGTCGTGAACTTTAATTCTCATTTTACCACATTTGAAAATGGGACTAGAGGAACTGTTAATCTTCAACATATCTTTGAGGATGACCCTAAACTTGCAGTACAACTGCTCATCTTCAAACTGCTGCAATTTGTCACTGGCAGCTAATAGAAATTTCTGATGTACTCTTTTCACTACTGCTAGTACCAATTACTTTTTTGCCTCAGTCAATGTGTTGTAAAACAGTATGGACACTTAAATAGGTAACTACTAGTACAGAAATAACTGACTTTGAATTCCTTACAGTATTGAATGAAACAAAATATGGACGATGTGTTAAATGGAAAAAAAAACTACACAAATCTGTAGCACTACAATATAATTGGAGTCAATATAGAGATGACCCAATGACATATTTTGTTGTTGAATTGATCCAGAAAATATAGTAAAATTCACTTACAAACCTACAAAATTGTAGATCAGCAACGCAGATGCAGTTTTATGACATTATATGCCTATTTAAGTAAATGGATTAACACATCAAGATGGCTTGGACTGTGGGGTATAACATTTTCTATTTTTAAATGCAGGGTTGGTCAAAGCTGTGTGCTGAGATTAAGGATTGTGGATGATAAGGACTCTTTACTCCTGCAAAACAACCTGCAGAGCTTAGCATAATTGTAGTAACATTTTTTGCAAATCAAGTGTGCAGTGGAACAGGACATTTGTAGAAGTGCAAATTTTTTGTAGAAATGCATTATCATCATCATAACAATTTATTTAGTTAGCGCATTTATACTGAAACTGCATTCAGTGTTTATTTCTACTTTTGCATTTGTTTACATTCAGTTTTGTTTTTGCCTTTGTTTTGTTTTGCTTTTGTTTCCTGTCATGCATTCAGTGTGTAAATCATCATTGTTATCCCACTGTTTACCCCCACATTATTACTTCTTCACACCACCACCCAGCAACATCTTTTCTCATACCTCAGACCTCCAACAGTATTTGAGCGCATCTGGACTATTCTTCCCAAGTGATCAGATCATTGACAACCTTAGTCAACGCAGTCTCTATGGAGTGTTGAGAACGAAAGCCAGACTGAAGAGGATCCAACAGGTTGTTTGCAGAAAGGAAGCGTGTGAGGCGAGTGTAGGCAAGGCTCTCTAGAAGCTTGGAGGGGCATGGGAGCTGAGAGATGGGACAGTAATTTGAGAGAGAGTTTGGGTCGGAATCCTGTTTTTTTAGAATAGGAGTAATCACTGCGTGCTTGTATAGTGATGGAAAGATGCCAGTAGAGAGTGAGAGATTACAGATTTTAGTTAGAGGTGAAATGAGCACAGGAGAGAGGGATCTACCAATTTGTGAGGGAATAGGATCAAGAGGACAGGAAGTAGAGTAGGAAGATAAGAAGAGAGTAGAAATTTCCTCTTCATTTTGTTAGGAACCCCTCCAGCCAGTGCGACAAAACCCGGAGTCGGCTCTGAAAGTCTGGTGTTCACTGGAGCCCCTAGTGGTGGGGCAGACTTGGCCGCAGACAAACATATGGTCGTGAGATGTGCACTGACTGCGGAGAACCCAGCGATAGTGTGTAGGAGCAAACAGCAGAGTGAATCCAAGCAAGGGTCGAAGGCCGGCAGCAGACAGCGAAACCAGTAAACAAGCCGAGGTCAGAGATCACAGGCAAAACAGCAGATTAAGAGTCCAGGCAATAGATCAGGGTCAGAAGCACAGGTTCAGAGTCAAGGATCAGGCAAGGGTCATACACGGGTAATCAATCAGAGGTAGACACACCAATACAGGAACAAGGTAGCAGGCATCAGAACTGTAAACAGGATGCTATAACCGGCAGTGAGGCTGAGATCTCACTGCCTTAAATAGTACTAAGAGCCAATCAGGACCGAGGAGGATAGGGCTGACAATCAGCCTCAAGAGGCAGCTAATTAATTACTAGCTAGAACTAGCATAAGTAAAAACATAACCAGGAAGCATGTATAAAAATATAAGTGAACCAGTTTAAATCATATGAGAGCTCCCCCTGGTGTTGCAGGATGTCCCTACACCCTCTAACATCTATGCCACAAGGATAATAACAGAGCACAGAAACTAAAGCACACACCCGGCTACTAGTTAACTACAGGATGTGGCGTACCGATGCAGCACGTGACACATTTGTGGGGTCAAATGAAGAGAGGGTGTCAGAGGGTAGTGGGAAGGAATTGAGCTGATTGCTTGTCGAGGAAGAGGATACCATTTCTAGTCTGATCTTATCAATCTTGTCCTTGAAGTAGGAAGCAAGATCCTGGGCACTGATAGTAGGCGAAGGGTTTAAATGTATTGAAAAGGCTTTTGGGGTTAGAAGCCTGAGCATAGATAAGAGATTGTAAGTATGTTTTTTTTGCAGTGTCCAAAGCATTTCAATAGGAGCGGTAGACAGAAATGTATGTGAAGAAGTCATTAGAGGTGCGAGATTTACGCCAGTGACGTTCTGCTTTACGAGAAAGTTTTTTAAGATTTTGCGTTGCTGTAGTGTGCCACGGTTGACATCAAAGTCGATGTGTAGTATGTAGTGTCACTGGAGCCTCTTGATCAAGGGCCGTTGCTAAGGTTTGGTGAAAATGAGGTACTGCCATCTCAGGGGAGGAGAATGTAGAGATTGGGGAGAGAAGGTGTTCGAGAGAGGTGAAAAATTGTTGAAGATTAATAGAATTAAGATTTCTGCGGGTATGAGGAGGCTTGGTAGAGTTAGACAGTAGAGAGGTTAGAGCAGTGGGGGTGATTGTGTAGCTGATAAGGTGATGATCCGAGAGGGGGTAGGGTGTGTTAAGAAAATTAGAAACTGAGCATAGTCTAGAGAAAACAAGATCAAGGCAGTGGCCATCCTGATGAGTAGATGATTCAATCCACTGGGAGAGGTCAAGTGAGGAGGTTAGAGAGAGTAGTTTGGAAGCAGCTTTGGAAGGTGGGTTATCAATGGGGATGTTGAAATCACCCATGATGATGGTGGGGATGTTTGAAAATAAGAAGCGAGGGAGCCATGCAGAGAAATCTTCAATAAATTGTTGGTGTGCTCCAGGAGGACGATAGATCAACGCAACACGTAGAGAGAATGGAATAAAAATGTAAATAGCATTTACTTCAAAATATGTGAATGTGAGTGATGGGACATTTGGTAGAACTGTGAACATGCACTGTGGGGAGAGAAGTAGTCCAACCACATCTCCTTGTCTGCCTTGTTGAGGTTTTTTGAGAGAAAGAGATCATGAATGGAGGTAAGTTTGTTACAAACAGAGCGTGCATTCCAAAGGGCACATTTAAAGGACTTGGGAAGAGAGGGGAAATAGGTGATGGGTTTGAGGTTTGCTATAGAGCGGTAGCCCTCTGATGTATGTGTATGTGAGGAGTGCGGGGGACCTGAATTAGGCGAAATAACACCGGCTAACAGAAGCAGAGAGAGAGAAAGATAGGTTAGGGGATAGTAAGATGTGTGACTTATTATTTTCTGGCGACAGGTGGAGGCTGTACTTGTTAGAGATAATAAATAGAACAGTTCATTGGTGTTAACTAGAGGTGAGTGGAGTAATGCAGGTGCAATGTGGACACATTTTTGTGTTGGTGGAGGGGTGAAAGATGATACAGTCCTAAAGATAATGACATGAAAAGAGACCAAGAAAAGCAATTTGTTAAACATTGTGATAAAAGGAGAAAAAGCAAAAAAGTTAGGGGATCTTAAAGAATTACCTATTTGCAGTGTTCTGTATAGATAGACAAGTATTGCAGAAATAGACCGTTGCAGATGTAGCTTAATCCTGGAAGTAATCAAATGTAGTCCAAGGTTTGTCCAACTGTGTTGTCTAACTGTGCATTTTCATACACTTTGTGAGAAAACCCACTTAGTGTAGAAAACACACAAATACATCTCACCCCACATACGGCACCCCATAGACTGAAGCTAAGGTGTAGTCAGGCTAATTTAGGAAAACACTACAGCTGTGCTAATTGGTCAGCTAATCAAAGGAAAAGAAAACATTTGTTGAATAGGCCAGAGGAGGCCAGATACCTATCATAATTTAGACATCAATAAAAGACTCTGGCCAACCTAAGTTAGAACAGATAACAAATTCCAATAACATACTTTTTAAACATACATTTGCAGGGATGAGATACACATTTTAATGTTCAGAATAGCAGAAGCATGGATGGACATACTTTTAAACTAGAGATGGTCACTGGCCCCCGTGTTTTGGTTTTGGTTTTGGATCTGGATTACCTTCGTGCTTTGTATTATTTGAAACAAACAAATTGGATAAAAATATGTTTATTTTGCTTACATTTGTTGTCCTATGTTCGATCTATAAATATTCACATGAGGTATTCTTTAAGATTAATTTTACAGCCTGATGAAGATATTAATCTTAATATATTTTAATGGCTTTTGAATGGATAGATTTGATATTTAGGATATTTACTAATGTCAATTTATGATCTTGAGAGATTGGTTGAAATACAACTAGAAGGGTATTTACTTAATATCTGATGTTATATGTATAGGGAGAAAATATATTTCTGTTTAAAAAGGCAACATCGGGAAAAAGGTTTTTGCTAATAGATCCAATATCCTCAATAGGAATAGGGGCAGAACACTCATGCACGAAGAACAAAGGGTTAATTTACACCATGTGTTAATTGTTTGTAATTTGCTGTGTACTTAAAAGACGACCAAAGTCATTGTGAAATTTATCTCTGAGGAAATCACCGATATGGTGATGAAACGCGTCAGTTGAGCAGCAATACTTTTGTGGGCTAAACAACCGGTGCCATTTATTTATCAGTACTTCTCTACAAGTGACCGCTTACTCTCTGATATTTCTGGAGAGTTCCGTAGAAGACGGGAGTGCACCCCTATGACGTCTGTTGTGTGCGGATCCATGCGCTATTGTTAATGTGGAGCGGGTAGGAGCGGTAAACGGAGCTCCGAACACTATACATATCCACCAATTAGAGGAGGATCGCTTCTACCCCTCAGGATTCAGGAATATATACCAAGGTATTGATCTTGTGATATATATCGCTAAGGATTTGGTAAGAGACTTTGCTATACCTTTGACACTATCGATTGGAGTCCTATCATTACTTCCGGAGTTGATCCTCCCCCAATATATTGATTTACAGCTCCACACTGCAGTTCCATGACATCTGGGAACGCTATTCCAATGAGCTTTTTACAACCACATAGCGCATATTAAAGAAAGAGGAGTGGTTGCGTACAGTTACTGGACTGGTATAAACCTATTTTAAACATTGTGTAGTTGCACTTACTTTGTTTTAAGTTCAATTTGGCACTGATACTATCACATGTGTTTATACTGCAATTACCATTTTTATGTGGTTTTTAGAATGTTTTAATAAATTCCCTTTTTAATTGTATACAACATGCATGAGTGTTTTTGGGGCAGACTCGGTTACACCACAGCTTACTTTGGTTGTTTATATTCATATTTTTTGGGGTGCAGATCCCCAGCGCTGATACCTTGTCTGAGCAGTCATCTTTAGTACCGGAACAAGTTTTATTACATCTGTTAACAACATGGCTAAAAAGTACAGTTTAGGTATGGATTAGATTAAAGGGTTGTAACACCATACACCATGCACATTGCAGTACACACATGAACATCGCACAGATTTACCTCCAATTCAAGCATATATTTGTAAATATTGTGAGCGTCATTCAGAGAAACAATTTGTACAATGGTGTTCTGATGATCCTAATTATTTCCATGATCAACATCAACATCAACATCATAACATTGGCCTTATACTGTTTCCAATAAATGAAAGTAAATTAGGTGAGAAGAAATGTGGTAACAAGACTAAGGGAGCGTACAGTACTACCATGTCGCCGCATATGATGTTGATAAAATATTATAATGTGATACATGAAAATATAACATATTAGAATAAAACTGCTAATCCTGCAAATCAACATAAGGGAGTAAATTATGATGTACAAAAAATATATTTAGGAGCAATTAAAGAACCTAAATTTAATTGAAGAACTGATCAATGTAACATTAAGTGGAAATGTAACTAGGTGGATGAGGTATTCTATTAATCAGACCACTTGTGAATTGGGCTATGAGACAGCTCATAGTTTAATGTCTGATATACCATACCGAGAATTTGTATTTCATATGTGAAAGGCGAACATATAAATGGCTACCTCCAAACTATGAAGGTATATGTTATATTGGTGAATTAATTCTTAGTACAATTATAATGGAACATAAGGATCTGATTAACATTATCACTCAAAATATAAAACAAAGAACAAGGAAATCTATAAAAACTATAGGTGCTAAATATAAACATATTTTTAAAATAGAACACTCAGTTAAAGTAAAAGTGGGTTTTGAAAATTATTTCACTCATGGACATATTGGATATTTAAACAATATTGAGGCAATTGAACAGTTTGCAGATTTGTGGATAATATTACAGAAATTTATGATGACACTTTCAGGTATGTTTCCAAAGAACTTCAAGCTTATAAAACTGAACTAATTCAACATAGGTTAATATTAGATTATTTAACTGACAAAGTGGATATTGTCACACATTAGAAACTGTTGTTGTGTTCACTGCTGTACATACGTCACAAACACAACTAACAATCCGGAGGAAGAGATCGATAAATATATGGTAAATATCGCACAAATAAAGGATAAGTTCAGAATAAACCATAATGATCTACATTCTGAAAATGATGACTGGTGGGAAAGTTCCTTGTGGAATTCTTCTACTTGGTTTACAGGTATATTTTCAGGAGTGTCAGGATGGTGGAAAGGTTTATTCTGGACATTTGGAAAATATGTTATTATTTTTTTAATAAAACGTGTATTTATTTATCTACTTTTAAAATGTGTACCAGGTATATTAGGAAATTTGTGCAAGGTTGGAACAAAGGCTTTACAGTTTAATGTTGTGTCAGAATCACAAGGAAAAGTATCTATTGCATTAAAAAATATCAAGTAAAAAAGGATATTTGTACCACAACTTTAATGAAAATTTCTCTCTTGATAGTTAGTCTTTTATATATTTAAAATAGGTCAGTCCTTTTTACATTTGTTTTAGAATTGTCTTTTTGTTCTTGTAGTGTTTTTTTTTAGTTAAAGGTTAATGTGTGTGAATTTCATTCACAGAGAGAGGGATGTTATGGATTACATTTTGGTACAACTATATAAGTTGGATGAATATTATTAATGTATTATATGTGTTTAGATATAATATATCCAATGTCTGTAATTTGTGTATAGGGTTAAATGCTTTCTTCGTGTCTTTGTCTGAATAGGGGTCTTCATGTTAACAGGATTTTCAAATTAATGTCAGATATTTTGAGTGGACATAAACCTTGTATAGGTCACACATGCTCCTTGACCTAGGCATATAGATTTTTTTCTGCTGAAATATCTGTCAAAAGTATTTATGTTTGATTTCTTGATATCTGTTGTGTATTATTTCTAAGTATGTGATATGGATAGTGACGTTTGTTAGAGGGGTGGGTTTTCATGTTAAAAACCTGTGTCTTTGTAATCTGTGATCAGTCTTGTTGTGTCCAGAAGCAAGACTCTATGCATTGCATATTTGGGAAATAAAGAAACTTTGCTTTTTTAATACTTACTGCTTCTAAGTACTTCCACAGACTGGAGTTTATTGTTCAGAGGTTCTTTCAAGTCTGAAGTTTCCATTATTCAGGTAAAAAACACACATTAACCTTCTAGGTGCTAATAGTACTTTAATGAAAAAACTTCTATTCCTATAAGTATGGGCTTATTTTTTTATTGTCGCTTCCCAACGACGAGGATATGCCGTCTCCCTTATTAAATCATCAATTTATAATAAACAATCGGGGTGCCAGAAAAAATACAACAAATCATAGGAAACAAATGATATAAAATGTAGTAAACGTCGTCATTAAATATGAAAAAAAATTCTAAACCCCTGGATATCACAATTCAATATAATGGATATATTTATTTTAAACATAAAGCATATATAACATCAATAAAAATGGTTAAAATATATAAAAAATGATGCTACTTGTGAGTGGAATCCTTCCTAACAGTGGAGCAGATGGCTGATTAAGGCACTCTTTTCCCCTCACTGGAATCCACACAGCCCGATATGTCTTGCACAGAAATCTTGTTGTAGGACACAGCTGGGAAGTTCAGAACAGCATGATGTTATCATAAGCACAAGCATAAATGAGAGGAGCATATATCGTAATGTATCTGGTTCAGTGTAGCTGCTCATATAGGTCCTTTTGGTAGATAAATGGATATCCAATTTATATAAATAAATGATGATGATGATGATAATCATGATGATTATGATGATGATGATAGCCCAAATACTGATGCGCTTTGTCCCCGGCAGATAACTTTTTCAAAGATAATCCCTAGGGGACACATGCAGCATGCTTGGATGGGGGTTCAAAGGGTGTCTGGATTAAGAGATTCAGGAGCATCATTAGCTTTGCTGTAGTCTGACTTGGTACTATCAGCTGTACCGAATCAACATGTTCATATAGCCAATGTGGGAGGACAGATGAGAGGGGTGGGGTACTGCATAACGGTGCTGACTACACAGACAAAACTTACCCTGACATCTCCAGTCAGGTCAGCTGCTTCCCGACAAGAATCCATGACGACTCTTCTGTGAGCGGACTTCAACCAATCCCGAAGACGAAAGATGCTGGCGCAATGTCATGACGTCACTGACATAAGCAAAACTGTTAACGCCGCTCTTAAGGGGGTAATGTAAGTATGCGACCATGTACAATGTAGTTTACAAAGGGTTCTACATTGGTGGGTGGACTATGGAATGATGAAGTTGGGGTGCTCAACGATCTTGTGCAAGGACTAGTGGTTAGCACTTCTTCCTCACAGCACTGGGGTCATGAGTTCGATTCCCAACCATGGCCTTATCTGTGTGGAGTTTGTATGTTCTCATTGTGTTTGCGTGGGTTTCCTCTGGGTGCTTCGGTTTCCTTCCACACTCCAAAAACATACTAGTAGGTTAAATGGCTGCTATCAAAATTAACCCTAGTCTGTCTGTGTGTGTATGTTAGGGAATTTAGACTGTAAGCTCCAATGGGGCAGGGACTGATGTAAATGAGTTATCGGTATAGCGCTGTGAAATCAGTGGCGCTATATAAATAACTGATGATGATGATGATAAAGGATTTTGTGCCAGCAGGGCATTACAATCAAGTCAGAATATCTGTACAACCCACAGACAGTCCAATAGTAGAAATGGTATCTGGTCCATCTGAAGAGGGCTTATCCCCACCTTATCGATATGCTCCTGTACCCAGTCTGCAGGTGGTGAGTAACCCCTATAACTTGACTGACTCGATCATTACTGATTTGGGGAAGGTGGACTGAGAAGAATTTAGGGAGATGCAAAGGACTGACTTATCCCTAGCTAAAATTTGCAGTGCAGCTGATACAAGGACTTGGGATGCTGATGGAAATTTGATGGTAATGAGACAAGGGTTTATTGTATTGAGTAGTTACCCCTAAAAGTCATCAAGACCCAGGCACTGCCCTGAAGCAGTTGGTGGTACCCCGGAAGTATCAGGCACAGATAATGTCCCTGGCTCATTGTAACGCCCTTACCTGTTCCTTGCTCCATCGCTGTCTCTCAGTGCTGCGATCGGCACTTCCGGGTAGTGGGTCACATGACTCGGCTGCCGGGGCGGGCTGTTTGAATTCTTATCTATATAACCTCGGCACTGACACTTTGTTGCTGAGTGTCTGATTCCTGTTTTCTCTGTGTGCCCTTTTCCCTGTGAGTGAGTACTGCTGCTGGATATTCTGTCTACCGTTTTTTGGCCTGTCTGACTACGTTTGCTGGTTCTCCTAGACTCTGGTCTGAAGGTGCCAATCAGGATTAACACAGGCCTTTTACCTGCAGATTGTAACACTCATGCCATTTCTGCAACTGGACATTTTGGGATAAGGAAAACATTAGCATGCCTTATGTGTAACTTTTTCTGGCCCTGAGTCTCCTAGAATGTGAAGCATTTGCAAGCATCCTGTGACCCTTGACAGCAATTGAGTACCCCACCTTAGAAGGTCCTTCTTGAACCCTTACCAATAATAATTGAAAGGGTTGCCATTGATATTGTCGGTCCCTTAAAAATCCAGAGACTACTGTGTTGGCATCAAGAGATGCTGAACATGTGGCCCAGGCTCTGGTTGACATATTCAGCAGAGTAGGATACACTCTGGAGATGATTGCACTCCAGGGAACACAATTCCAATTGCTCTGACCTTATGGGAAAAGTGGGAAAGCTGTCCCATGAGAAAAATTCATTACCATCCCCAAACAAATGGGTTATGTTAAAGATAAGATAGATGCTGTATTTAGGGGTGATAGTGTCTTTCAAAAGTCCTTGGGCCTCAAGGACAGTATTGGTCCCTTAAAAGGACAGGACCACAAGAAGTACTCCAAAAAAACTAGTGTGGACTGTGAGCACTCTTCCTAGTTTTAAAGATGCTCTGTTCTATTACCCAGTCTTAGCAGCCCCTGATTTCCAAAAGAAATTTGTAGTCCAAATTGACACCTCAAAATATGGTCTGGGAGCAGTGCTAAGCCATGTGGGAAAAGATGACATAGAACATCCAGTGGTGGAACGAAAGTTGGCTTATGTAACCATTGAGAAAGAATGTCTGGCAACAGTATGGGCCTTTAAAAATTTATAGCAATACCTTTATGGGAGATAATTTATAGTTATCACTGATCACAGCCCTGGTTATAAAAATCCCTTGAACTTTATATTTCCCACAAAACAAGCAAAGAACATTCAAATGTGGATAGCTTACCCAGAAGAGAAGAGCTGGATCCAGTACCCCACAATCCACATGGCCGAGTCATCACTTCTGGCCCTGCCTCCAGAACCAGTCCTTCTGACTTGATTTAAGAAGGGGAAGGTATGTCACAACATAGACTACAGGAAACATCCCATCCTGCTGCCTTCCCTCATCTTATTCAGATCACGTGGATATACTTATGTTCCCTTGATGATTACAAATTGTTATTATAGTTTGGAGTTGTGGGTATTCAAGAACTGTATCCAAATGGTCATTATCTGGATTAGTACCCCTTCAGTTCTTTAATGGAGCGAGTTGGATTATATTATAATGCTGTGGAATTACAAAATGGTGAAATCCCTATTTCCTAGTCTCCAGCTGTCTCTCATAACATACACAGGAAGTAAGCAAGTCCTTCAGCCCCTTCAACATCACTAATGCTTGTAAGAGGTTAAACAAGGAATTTCTCTTCATCAACAGGGATTATACATCTCATTATCCAGTGTTACCCACCAATGTTCTCCCCTGAACTCTAGTAGACTTGGAGGCACCAACCCAGGAAGAGAGAGCCCCACATCTTTCTATTCCAGACACTCACTCCCAAACCAAACTGGTTTAAGATTACCATTACAGGGTAGGATTCCACAATGGGAAATTTGGACACTTCAAATGTGCCTGTCAGGAGGACTAGAAGATTGTTTGAGCTTGGTGTAGAGTTTTGCCTCTCATCAGCTCTATCGTGATTCCTGTGTCTGATCCTGCAACTATTTCAATTTCATCTTGCTGCTCCATCCGGAGTTGCTCACGACTGGAGCTCAGATCCCTACCATGCTTACAGAGAGTATTGGCTGTGCAGCCTGGAACATTAAGATATTGGAGAGATATTTATCACAGTTTGGACGGAAGTTTTACCACCATGGTATTGTAAATATACGATTCACTCCATGCACAGTGCTGCATAATGTGTCACTATGTATAAAATAAAGAATAATATATGTATTTATATGTATATATATATATATATATATATATATATATATATGTATGTATATATATATATATATATGTGTGTGTGTGTATTTCATGTCATTGTATGTAATTTGTTTGCATCATGATCCATTCTATGGACAGTGCTGCGTACTATGTCACTACATATAAAGTAAAGAATAATATATGTGCAGTTACCTAGGGCCTGATTAAGGGTAGATGTCCCTCTAGGCTAATACATTCGTGGAAACTTGCCCTTAATTTAAAATCTTCCTTCGCCCCCCAACAATGTTTATATTTCTGTGTTTTCGAAACTCAGTTCCACTTGACTATTTAAAAGAGTCTTGTCAATTGTTTAATTCTCATTAAAATCAGAACTGTTTAGCAGAGAGGAGGCATGAATGAGCGGGACTGATGATTAAGATGTGGAGGGGGCATTCACTCCTGTGCCTGTCGTCATCTTTGTCATCTTTGTCTCTTCTGCTCACTTATCCTAAGCACCTGCCCATTGATGACTTGTTGTCTTCAGACATTACCATTGGAATACAACAAGATTAACTTTACTACATTTTTCTTTCATGTTTTCTTTTTACTTCAGTAAACAACTTTTCTTTAATATTTCAAAAACAGTTTATATCTCTCTCACAATTTTGCACCTCCAAAAATGTTGCTATCCCCAAAAGACTTATGCCCTAGGCTGCAGTCTAATCAGCCTAAGAGAAAATCAGGCCCTGCAGCTACTGGTTGTGTGGTATACTTGGAATGATGAGTAATTAGGAGAGACAGTGCAGGGTGGATACTTGAAACATGAACTAGTCATTGTAGGAATCTTAACACAGTCAGCTGCTGGCAACCATTTATCTAAACGAAACCTCCTTCCTATTTTGATTCTTGAGCAGGCTGTCACTTCATACTGCATGAGAACTCATGGAGTAGTTATGTATAACCTGGTGTTTTTCTTTAGCTGCTGAAAACAATGTCAAGACCCTTGTTCCCAATGTTTTTGGGCAGCTGCCAAGGAGGCAGTGAAGATCAGATCACTAAGGAGAAACATAGATAACAAAATCAATGACCATTAACAGAAAAAAGAGTTTCAGTCACTTGGTCTAGCAGCTGATTTGAGATGGCATTCAGTAGATGACCCTGTCTTTGGTGTCATGCTGAGGCTCGATTCCTCGAGAACCGAGCACACCCGAACTTTGGCGATCCGAGTACCGAGTTGAGCCTGCTCGGTACATTCTCGCTCCCTCAGAATTGAAAACGAGGCAAAATGTCATTGTTACGTCGTCGGATCTATATTCTATAAGTACTGCCCTCCACGCAGATCCATCGCCATTTAACAGAGGAACAGAAAAGGGGTAACACGGTTCTTGGCAGTCTCTAGTGCAGATGGGTAGCATCAGAAAAGAAAAAGGTGAGGTAGCAGTGTTCTTCAAAGTCAAAGTCTCCAGTGACATTCAGGAGAGCTCCATTGCGCCATTGCTAATTGTCATTGCTGAAATAGAAATAATAGGGCTGGCAGTCTTCGTCTAAATCTGTAGTCAAATTGTACTGTGCTATATAGCTCACACACAAACAGGATAGCTTCAATGCTCCATTGCTAATTGTCATTGAAGAAATAGAAATAATAGGGCTGGCAGTCTTGTTCTAAATCTGCAGTCACATTGTACTGTGTTATATAGCTAACACACAAACAGGACAGCTCCATTGCTAAATGTCATTATTGAAATATAAATAATAGGGCTAGCAGTCTTGGTCTCAATCTGCAGTCACATTATACTATGTCACCTAGCTAACACACCAACAGGACAGCTCCATTGCTAATTGACATTGCTGAAATAGAAATAATAGGGTTGGCAGTGTTCTTCAAAATCTACAGTTACATTGTTCAGTGCCATAGCTCACCCAAAAATAGGAGAGGTGGCAGTATTTAAAACTGAAACAGAAATTCAAATAATAGGACTGGCAGTGTTATTAAAAGTCTCCAGTCACAACTTACTGTGCCATAGCTCACTTAGAAACAGGAGAAGTGGCAGGGTTCAGTGCTCAAACAGAAATTGTAATAATAGGGCTGTAAGTGTTCTTAAAAGTCTCCAGAGAATTTCTACTGTGTCATAGCTCATACAGAAACCGGAGGGGTGGCAGTGTCCTTGGCATTGTTCTGGTCACTCTCCAGTCTCAGTAATGATGATACTAATCCTTCTACCTCATGTGCTAAAGTCTATGTTCAAGTGCATAGTGGTTTTAAGTCAGGGAAACCAAAATGTAAATAAAAAGCTTGTACCTTTTTAAAGAAAAAACACCTTTCTAACGAAGGTGAAAGTTTACTGTAGAAAAACATAACATTGCCAACATGCCACTCTACCCAAAATATTAACAAGCATACCAGCATCAGCTAACTCCCTTCTCTCAGCTAGATCTCAGCACCTGCAATCTACATAGTCATCATATTCACCCTCATCAGTGAGTACATCATCCTTAAACAATACTAATTCATCCCCGCTGGAATCCACCATCACAGAAGTCTGTGTACTTTGATGTAATTGCTGGTAATGGCCTTCCTCATGGAATTTGTAGTTCATCTTATGGAAGAGCTTTAACGATTTTTGGACAATTCTTTTACACCAGACCAAATGTCAAAATGTTGTGCAGACTCATCCACTGGGTGTGTTGGGAAAGCTAAGTTTTTTCCTAGCAGCAATTTCCAGAGAAACTGAAGGAGGAGAAGACGTCACTGTGTCATGTACCATTTGAGTTGTCAGCTTGCTGACCAGGAGCTCATTGCATCTCTTGAGATCTGGGTCAGTTGGAAAGAAAGAGAAGACATAGCTCTTAAACCTAGGATCAAGCACAGTTGCCAAAATGTAACGATCCGATTTCAAGATGTTGATGACTCTTGGATTCTGGCAAAACGAATAAAGTACTTGATCTACAAGTCCAACATAATTAGCGGAATTGCTTTATTTAATTTGATCCTTCAATTTCTCTAGCCGCTTTTCAAAAAGTCTAATTAGGAGAATCACTTGACTCAAGCTAACAGTGTCTGCACTCTCTTTACAGGTTATTACTTCGAGTGGTTCCAGAACCTTGCACAACACGGAAAGTATTCTCCACTGCACTGAACTAAAGTCCATTCCCCCTAAATACTTTTCTTCTTGCAGCTGCTGCATTACATGCTGTTGCACAATACCGAAAATAATCCAAAATGTTTCAGGACACAGACAGCATCTCCTGCATGTCATTGCCATTTTTTTAAAAAGTTCTGTATCACCAAGTTGATTGTGTGAGCAAAACAGGGAATGTGATAGAACTCCCCCCACTGTAATGCTCTAACAATATTGGTGTCCTCAGGAGAGTCCAAGCAGGATAAGGAACGTTGCAATGACATCCCTTACTTTTCCAAACAGGTTGTCAGCGGTATGTGCCTTGTCTCATCTCTAATAACCACCTTTCACTCCTGCCTACAAGACATCTACCGTGCTGCTCCCCACTTATGGAATTCCCTACCATGCTCAATCAGATTTTCCCACAGCCTTCAAGTCTTTAGATGCTCTTTGAAAACCCATCTCTTTTTTAGAGATGACCTTATCCTCGATAACACTATTCACACTAATGCACCCTCACAACTATCCCAATCTCCACTCTGAGCCACCCTCGCTCCTTGTTTTTCAGCTGTGCCCTCTTTTCTTTAGACTGTAAGCTCTCTAATGAGCAGGATACTCCATGCGGTAATATGGTACCGCCGAGTGGTGTAAACAGGGCTAAGAGCTCGATGCGTGACACATTCATTTTGTCTGCCTTGTCTGTTCTTGTTTTACGTATGTCCTGTTTTATGTATGTCCTTGTCTTCCCTACTGTATGCCACTGTGCAACACTGTGGCGCACAGTACGATAATAATAATATGCCTCTAAGTGAAGCAAATGGTACACAGAGTAGCCTGCCTCTGAAAGATCTGGCATTGTTTGTTAGATGCTTCTGCTGTTCTTGTTGCTGAAGGCGATTTTACAACCCAGTGGGCTGTCACAGTCATATAATCTTTAGGTTTTGGGTAGAATGACATTTTGTAGCTTAATAATTTTCTTTTTGGCAACTTCCTGGTACAGGTGAGGAATTGCTTGTCTAGTAAAATTTTGTTGAGTTGGAATTTGGTAATGGGGACACATCACTTCAGTTAACTGTCTTATTCCTGCTGCATTAATAGTGGATATTGGACGCAGATCTAATACTAGCATAGTAGCCATGGCACCTGTGTGTTCCACTGTGCAACTGCTTGACATATGCCATAATTGCTTCCTCTTGCAAAAGATTGTTTAACAGTCAATTGTGTAAACTACTAGTAGTCTTCTTCTTAGTCTGTTTCTGGGTTGAAGATCCACCCCCAGCAGCAGGAGCAGCAGCAGTAGGCCTCATGCTCAAGGATTCTTCTGAGGAGTCCTGGATAGGGGAGGAGTCATCTCATCTTAGCAACTTGGATGCAGGACTAACTCCGATCACTTGTGAGGATATTGATGATGAAGGTGTACATTGCAAGTGCTGGGATCTAGCTGAGAGAAGGGAAGTAGCTGATGCTGGACTGCTTGTTGTTATTTTTTAGCATAAGTTTCTGATTTTTACACAAGCTTTCCATGAACTCACTTCAAATGGCATAACATGGATGAGGTTCCTAGATGTTTAAGGTCCCTACCTCTAAGGCTTTACAATGCTACAAATGGCTAGAAAACTGTTGGTCAGGATTTGTGTAAAAATAACTCCACACATAAGAGGTGAATTTTTTGTTATTATGCCCAGGTATGACAATGACCTTCTTCTTATCACTGACAAGAACTGCTTCCACTGGTGCATGACTTGCCACAGTAGAGTTAATTAACAGCACTATTTGCTTAGGTGCCTTAAGCCCATTGTTAGCGTGTTTTTTGCCACAAAAGTGGCACTGCTTGTCGCTGGAGTGTTTACTTTGTTAAACTGTACATGTTCATTTCAATATCTAACATAAAGGTGGGTGCGAGGGCCCAAGGACAATTCCATCTTGCAAAAGCCGGCAGACAGAAAGTAATGTGACTTTCTGGGACTATGCTATTATTAGGGGAATTAAATGAGTAATGCAGGGAGGCACTTATATCCCTGAGGAGCTCGGAATGAGCGAAACGAATAGGAAATAGTACAATCCTGTTTGTACTTTCTATGCTTTGCATTCTATTCTGGCGGTCCTAGCGCTGAACTTCATTCTGACACCTGGAGACAGCGCATGCGCAGACCATGCGGCAGGAAGTTACAAGCTGGCTGGCCGCTACTTTCTTTGTTACCAGATTGGATACACTTACCAGCAGCAGCCAGGATACCTCTGTACGCCAAGGGACATATCGGGAGCCTTTTGACAGGACATCTGGTGTGGCTCCCCCAGGCATACTTTATGAGCGACCATTTGGACACAGCTCTGTAGGATCATTATATCAGGATACCACACAGTGAGTGACTTTTATGCTATGTATTGAAGTTCATTTCCATTGCTGTACCTCTTTTTTCCATTTGGATCCTATTGGTATGTGGCCGCCTTTCTGACGTATAGTATTATATTCCACCTAGTCCTCTCATTTTTTGTAGAGGATCCACGTTTGGACAATTTTTTAAGGTGGATATACTTTTTCTGGACTTATGAGATACATTATCCTTCACATTTGTGTTTTTACATGGGTATGATTTCCTGGTAATCATTGGTCTGGAGCATATATGGTATTTGTGCTATTCATGTTTATTCATTAATAAATATTTTATTTTTATTTTTAAGTTTGCACTGTACACTATCTTTACTCAATACCTCAAATTTATTGTGCCAAGTAATAACACTTTACTACCATCTTTTGGTTTCTCTAGGGGAGGAGACCCCCCTCCTCCTATAACAAGGTATTCCCATTTGAGGAAGCATTTTACATATTTACATAAAGGAAGCGCGGTCTATTCCCACTCTCTTTTTTCGAGGGAGGGGGCCGATGTCCAATATTTTATAGCAAGTATTGCAGTTTGTCCATTCGGCGCTTCTATGCGTTACTTCAATAACATCCCTAATAATAGCATAGTCCCAGAAGTCACATGACTTTCCGTCTGCCGGCTTCTGGATTCCTCGCGATTCTGACACGTAGTTATTTCCAACCTTCGCTGTTAACATTGCTTCATGATTGGCACCTTCTACCTTCTCAAGTCGGGTAAGTCCTTGTTGGTGTAAAGCGACTACCACCGACTGCAAGACTGAGGCATTGTGCATTCTGAAACACGTTGTCTTTGCATATACTAGTAGGTATGATCTCAAGATCAGGAACTCAATTCAGAGTAGTTATCTTAATAATAATGGCTTTGTCCATTGCAATTAGCTACCACCAAGAGGTCACTGACATTAACATTAGGGACCCCAAGAAAAATACTTTTTTTCACACATCAAAGCTAACCCAAAAGATAATTATGGATGAAAAGAGAGTCCATGTTTATAGTACCCCCCTTGCTTGCCACCTTGGGGCAGAATGATCCAAATAGTTTTATGACACTCTGAAACATAAGTCAGGCATAGATTGTATTGCACACACTATGGGAAAATTCCAGCTAGCTATGGTATAAATATAGGACATTTTGAAGTAAGATTCAGTTCAGTTTAGAGGGAAGCAGAGAGAAGGATTCTAAGGTAGCTATGCTGTTTTACCTCATATATTCTTGCAATTGTACAGTATGTGTATTTATTATCTAAGTTTCTGTAATGTAGGTGGTTAAGAAAGCATAAATAATTTGATCTTTTACCATTGTGCTTTTTTATCTTGTATTTGTATGACCTAGAACAAATGTATTAGTGAAATAGAGCAGAGTTTTCATGTCTTGAACTTTCTTTGGAATCACTAAAGCTATATATATATATATAGATAGATATATACATTAAAACTTCATATATGTATCAGGCTGCAAGGTTTTACAAATATATTATACATAGTCAATGAGCAAATATATATCTTTGTATATAGTATATTTATTATCACATAGATCAATTTCTTGGACTGCAGCAATATACAATCCCCTTTTAAAACACATGAGCCAGTCACACGCTCACCTACATATGAATATGATATATAAATGTGTAATTGGAATACCTAGTAATTTCACCCATCTGGCATGTGAATATGTGTTTTCACCTAACTTATGGATGCTGAATTCAGTGGATAAATTATATTATCTCTATAACGTCACATTTATTACATACCCACAGATAGCAAAAGTGGTAATAGCTATATCTGAAAAAAGTAAGATTAGTTAAAATTTCAATTAATCTCTATAGAATTGAAATATTCGCAACATGTTCATTTATAAAATGCTAATAAAACTACAGAAGGGCTTAAAAGCTGCAGTAACTAAACTTCAGAAACTCATAACAACCCAAATTAGCCATAATGTAATTGTTAATAAAAGATAAAATGTAAAGTCAGTTTGCTTTAAGGAAAAAGAATGTTGAGGTGTTCCATTTGTACAATGTCTCTTTGGTCTCTCTAAAAAGGAACAGGCAGTAGTCCTCCATCATTGCAAGGTGCCAGTGTCCTTGGTAACAGTGCTCCATTGTCAAAATGTCTTGGAGAAAACGCTCCCCCTGTTCATCACTTACACTACCAGCTTGTCTGGAAAAAAGTCTAGAAGTGATTGTAAAAAGTGAGTTTTAAGTGACATTCTACAACCCATATTCTTGTAGTTGTCCAATAGTTCATTCACGATGGACATGTATTTGACCTTTTCTCTCCAGCAGCATAGGTTTATCTTTCTGACCACTTCTTTGTGATATATTGATTTTTAGTGTCTCTGCTGTCCCTTAAACACAGAAAACAGCAGTATTTTGTGAATGCATCTTACAAACCTAACAGCAGTGCAACTACCATTAAGACACAACAAAGATTCCATCCATGATCCTCATACTTGATTCCTTCCAATAACACAGCTTTATTTTAATAAGTTTATTTTATGTCCACTGCATAGGCCAGAGGCAATGAAAGTAGTTTGTTCCCTTTATGGAGTAACACTGCTTTCAGACTACTTTTCAAGTAATCAATAAACAGTTGCCACTCATTAGTATTGTGCTAAACACCAAACTCATTCATTAAACTGTTAACAACAGTCCATATTCACACATTGACGAAGGGGAGTCTTGCCAAGCACTTACTGTGATTAAATACTAATTGAGTTTCACATTTTCAAAATATCTCAAAAACCTTACATGATATCAAATTTCTAATGCTATATTTGAATTCTACACTCAAAATTACATGGAAATGGATATATTTCATGTCAGATGCAAAAAAAAATCTCTCTATGCAAGTACAAGTGGGTAGATTAAGACAAGACAGCAAATGTTACCTAAATAGTTTCATTGATAACCTTTTACCTCCTCAGAATGTTAGGCTAATTAAGGTTAAAAAAAAGAATGGACAGGTTATGAAGAGTAGAGAACTCGCACAATATATGAAGGATTCTGAAGATATTTGGAAGAAATGTGATAGTATGCGGATAAGAGAGAGTCACATTTAGGAAGGACAACAAAATGGAGAGATTTGGAGGAATGGTGCTGAGACATTGGGTTAGGTGGCATAGAGACAACATTATAAATAAATGTTGATGCAAGGACAATAAGGGGCTAAAATGTAAGTCCAAAGGGTTGTAAGGGATAATAAACAATTTCCTGTATTTTTCCAGACTTATTTTGTGCATTTGACTTAATAATATGTTCATATACAAATCTTGCTATTGAAGTAAATTTCAATCTTTTAGTACAAAACATTTCAAAATGTTAAAAATACTTCAGCCTTATAATAATTAAATGCAATTTAATTTTCTTTCATGCACTAAATTATTGATTATAATATGATTTCCACAGCTCAAATAATAAATCATTTTCAGAGTGCTTTTATATCATCATCCTTCACAGCTGTACAATTATTTGTCCAACTAAAACAAATGTCACAGGATCCTGTTTTTACAGAAATATGTTTGAAAACAAGAAGTGTCCACAGAATTTTGCTGTAGACTTGAAAACATTGAAATATATCTCTTAAGTACTAGCTTGTTAAAACAGATCACAATAAAGTTTTGCCCATTAATGTGTCACATTCTCCTTGCTCCCAAAACAGATACACTTGGCTGGGAGAGCTTTCAGAAACACATCCAGTCCAGTTTAAGCTAGGTACACACTACATGGTTTTCGTCCAATAATTGGCCAAATCAGCCGACATACGACCACTCGTTCAAAAGTCGGGTCAGTGTGTGCAGTGACACTAGGGTCAAAAGTCTGCCTAAATGGACGATTGTCATCTCATTTGGTTGGTCGTACCGTTTAATACTTTCATTCCAATCTCGTTTCCAATTTGTAGTGTGTATAAACTTCCGACAGATCCACAACAGTGAGTATGAAATTACAGTCATTGCTCACGACAACATGGCTGTAAAAAGTCGCTAAAGGGACGTCCGCTCTTCCCTTTATCGTCCTAAACAAGGCTAGTGTGTATGCAGACCATGGACCGAGCGATCGCATGTAAAATCGATCAGCATAAAAAGTTGGTGGAAAATTCTGTAGTGTGTACCTAGCTTAAGCCCTTTAGTCCTGAGATAATGCGTTGTGAGGGTCAACATTAAAGATGTTAGGTTGTAGAAGGTAGAATTGTGAAGGAAAAATCAAAAAAGAAAAACAAAACTCTTGAAATCACCAACAAGGAAAGGCAAATCTACAATTTGCTTGTGTAAAACTTTGTAGTAGTGAAGGCTTTATGAAGGCTACATACAGGTATGGTCTATTATCCTGATTTTCCATGGTATTTATTAAACTTGTTTTTTTTATATATAAGACACTTGGAGCCTAATTCATTAAGGCATGTAAATGCCGATACATGCCATATTTTGCGTAAATTCACTCTGCATATGCCCAGAAACAAACCATGCCCCAAAGAATGTGGCAACATTCAATTCATCTATCAGCACAAAGGACCCTTACTACACTCTACGATTTCAGGGGATGGAACAGGGAGGGGAATGTAGTGAATGTACAGTAAGGGCGTGCTAAGCTCAAGTGCATGCAGCATCTGATTCAAGCTTTGGACATCAAAAAAGGTACATTTTTTTTGTCGTATCACTTGCACCAGCTACAAGTCTGGTGTAAGGGCTGATTACTAGTGATAACGGTCACATAGGCAAACTAGAACATGTGTTTACAATCAGAAGCAACTGTGAAAATGCTTTATATGTACAGTGGACAGTAATAACATCCTAATAAATGTATTTCATCGGGTAAAATTGAAAAAAATAATTTTTAGAATATTTTTAGAATGTTTGCAAGACTATATTATGGTGATATTAATTGAATGTTTTTTTCTGCTGGGTCTTTTGGGACTTTTTATTCCACATATATATTGGATGTATTCTGCAGTGTTTTCTCTGTTAGAGCAGACCTAGGCCAGTATTCATTAACAGATGTATGTTTACATCCACTCCTTGTTGAATACGGACGTGTAAATGCGTTTTAAAAAACAAATCAAAAATACATTTGTTTTGCCTTAATGAATCAAGTCCTTTTGACCTTCTATTACTTCTATGGGTATAAACATTATTTCTACATTGTATACACATTTGCCGGGCTCAGCAGAGGTCTGAAATGTTATATTAATTGAAACTCTCTGCTAAGGTTCATGTTATACTAAACACAGTAGTAGCCAGAGGACTAGAACTTTTCTGAGGCACATGCAGCTATTGATATATTTGTGGGGTGACCATGGGCGGGGGGATTGGTTCAAAGACAAACACAGGATTTGTTGAAGGGGATGACAGGCTTGCAAGGAGGCATGGCTGTCCTTTAAGTGTTAGGCAGCTCTTCGAGTCTTTCAATCCCCTTCTGCATGCACTATTGTTAGGTGCACACAGCTCCTCCTTCATGAGCAGAGCAGTATGAAGTTTTACATACCTTCCAACTGCCCCTGTAGTTGGGACAAAGTCCTGACTGAGTGTGTCAGTCCCCAACTCCGGACTGACACACCAGAATTACTGACCCACCAGAATCAGGAAAGTTGGCAGACTGTCCTGCTCTCTCCTACCTATTCTTGCTGCGCGTGTCTTAAGCTCAGTTGTGCTTGTCTGGATACTGAAATGTTGGGTCCCTGTGTGGAAAAAGACAGATGTTTGAAATATTGAAAGCACAGCAATGATTTAACACGTAGGCCTCCTACCACCTTAGCTGCCCAACATTACATCAAAAGCACCCACATTTAATTTTTAGTCCTTCCTCCTTGCAACCAGCCCAACTGTAAATTAATGACATTCACATTTAATAAAAATCCCTATTACACCCCAAACAACCCCAACATTAAATTAATAATATTAATTTAATAGATAAACCTGTGTCCTCCCAAACATTATAAATTAGCATGCACTTTTAAGAAATAGCAATAATTTTCCCAAAACTCGGCCATGCTTTCAGTTAATAGCACACAAAGAGCCCCAGCATTAAATTAATAGGCCCATCACTACACCCTAGGTCCACACCAACCCCACTATTAAATTAAATTAAATTAAATAGTCCTCACCATCAAATAAATATCCCCCCACCAATATATTAAATGCTCCCAACCACCATTAAACTCTCACCTTACTATAAAATTATTGTCTCACACCCCACCCACATTACATAAAGAGACTCCCTTTTTCCCCCCACACTTACATTAAAAGTCCATCCAAGCCCGGCTTTCTTAACACAGGATCTTGAATAGGATAAAATATTTGGGTTACCATCTGCAGTACAATAATTCAGTAGTCATAACTGTTGAAATGTACATTTATAAGTATGTTACTTGTTTTATTGTTATATAGAAATTAATTTTCACAGACAATTGACTGGCTAATAAAACATTCAGGTGGACTTGAACTGGGTGGTTTATATCAATCACATAGAAGCTGAAACTTCACTTTTACATAGCAGGTTTTGTTTTTTGTCAAATGAAGGCTATTACCAGCCATATTGCATTCTAATGGGCCAAATATAACAGTTAGCTATTTTTTTAAATATAAACAATTCTGATTAATAGAGAACTCATGTCTCTTAATTTCTGCCCTTAAATCCTCCAGGATCCACGTCTGCTTCCTGCTGAGGTCGCTCCAGCAGCGCTGTAATTGAACAACAGAACAACAGTACACCTGCGGTTAATTGAAGCTGCAGGCGCCTGTGAATGGCCCTATATAACAACAGCTTATCTTCATTCCATATGTACCAGCCTGTGGCCCGGTATAGGCTGTCCATAGCAGCAGTAAGAATTCTTAGCCCTGCACAGGTGAGGGTTGCTGCACGCATGTGTGCAAATGAATGAGACCAATGCAACACGCTAATTGTTTCTCAGCGCTTGTATGAGTATAGGCACATCCCTTGCAGATCCCTTCAATACCGTGTGTAAGAAATCTGCCTCACCTGTCAATTATACTGTCATCAACCGTATCCAGGCGGTTAGTAGCATGCTAACCCCCTGGCTAATCCTACACAGGCAATCTCATGAGAACGCACCTGTATCAATCACAGGAGAACATACCTGTATGCCCTATACAAGAGCTGGTGAGACAATCATTTATTCATTCCTGCCATTTTGTGAGATCATTACAACAAATTCAACATTTTGGGCACTAAATATTTTGGAAATCATTGGTGATGACCTATGTCAGACACGTACAGGGCATTTAAGCATTGTTCCTATTGACTGTCTTTTTTCTTCTACTTAGAATAATCAAAAAGCAACTTTAGCAGCAACCCTCCACCTTCCAACCTACACCTTTGTGCAACTTTTTCTTAGTGATTACCAGAGCCGGATTAACCCGAGGTCTAACTGGTCTACAGCCCAGGGGCCTCGGGCATCCAGGGGGCCCTTGACAGAGCTCAGCAGAATTATTGATCGGGACAGGGGCGGGGGCCCGATCAATGCTGAGCTCTGTCACTGCAGTCCTCCTTCTCCGGCGCTCAGTAATCTCCTTACTGAGGAGATCTCGCGAGAGTGTCACAAGATCTCCTCAGTAAGCAGCTTACAGAGCGCTGCGGAAGGAGGACTGCTGTGACAGGAGAAGGTAAGCGCTTGGGGGGGCGGTCGGCTAACAGGGGGGCCAGTCTGCTAATGGGAGGGGCCTCACGGGGGTATGGGGGCCCCCTTAGCCCAGGGGCCTCCATTCTGTTAATCCGGCCCTGGTGATTACAATGTCCTATGTCAGACACTTCAGGGCCTTTAAAGTATTGATACTAATTACTATCTTTTTTCTTCTTTTTAGAATAAAAAAATTCCTATCATGAGCAGATGGGCCCCAGTCAGGCCTCACGTTTCACAGCATTATTATTATTATTATTAATTTTTATTTATAAGGCGCCACTAGGTGTCCGTAGCGCCGTACAGGGACAAACGAAATTACAATATGAGGAGAGACAGCACAGTACAGTAAACAATAAGCACAGTAACTCCGTGAGCTCAAAGCACAGCAAGGGCGGGGGAGGGGAGAGGGGAAGGTCTGCATATGACAGAGCCAAAGAGGGAGGGCACGGATGATAGGGAGACCCCCAGGGTGGAGAGGAGGGAGCGGGAGGGGACGGAGGGAAGAGGGTCCTCGAGGAGGAGGGCAAGGTTGCTGGAGAGCAGAGTTAACAGTGGTGAAGACAGGAGGAGAGGTGACCCTGCTCAAAGAAGTGTACAATCTAAGGGGTGTGGTAGACAGACAGAGAGACACAGGGGAGAGAGGGAGGAATGGAGGATAGGGGAAGGGGAATGAAGGGGAAGAGGCAGAAGAAAAGGTAGGCAATTAAGTGTCAAAGTGGAGGCAACCCAATTTCACTGTTCAGGAGGTGGAGGTTTTAGTACAGCTGGTGGTGGAGACCTGGCAGCTCTCTGACCCAGGCAAAGGGATGACATTACAATGCAGGTCAATGTCGTGGCTCTAATTCGTTGTACGGTGACTGAGGTAACAAAAGCTGTAACTTCTTTTGTGGTCCAATAATTCATAAATTGTTATCTGCAAAACTAGTACAGGCCAAGTAATTGTTGAAAATACTTAAAAGATTTATATAAGCTAGAAATGTTTGTTCTGTTTAGCAAGGCTCATTATTCAAATTTGTATTTTCTTTACTTAAAAAATCTTCTCTAAAAATTGTACATGAGCCTTTATTAATGTTTGCAAAAAAGCCATAGTTCAAATACATTTTTTTTACTATAAATTCAACAAATCCAAGAAAATATTAGTATTTTAGCATTGTCCTGCATAGATAAGCAGGTGGTGCAAGGAATGAGCCGCAATGATACTGGATGCAACCTACCACTATTAGAACCTCTATATTCGAGAAGTACATTGTAAAGAATTATACATTGTTCCTGTTGCAACTCTGCCTGTGTTTTGTAGGTGGCAGCAGTGCCTTTGGTTCATCAGAGGTGCTGCTGTTCTGCTCCTGAGCTTGCACCATGCCTGAAGGGGTTAAACTCCTTGCCAATTAGAACTGCACCTGGCTTTCAGCTTCTTATACCTGCCTTTACCTGTACTCAGTGAAGTTCATCCATTTATTCCTGGCTGCTGCTGCCCTGTCCCTGTGTTTGTTCCATTGCTTGATCTTCTGTTGTGACCCTCGGCTTGATTCCTGGACCCTGCTCGTTTGCCTGTTGCCCTGACCTTTGGCTCGACTTCTGGACCTCGCTTATTCGCTTGTGCCCCTGATCTCTGCCTAGCTATTTGGATTTTGTTTATCTGATCTCTGCTTGATCCCTGGACTCTGTCTGCTTCCCTGGACAGCCTTGTGTCTTCTGGACTGGGGTAAACTTATAATACCTGTTCCTGCCATTTTACTGTACAGTCTCTTTTGGAACCTGTTCTTATCCGTGGATTTGAGTTACCGTATTTCCCCATGTATAGGACGCTCCACTGTATAAGACGCACCTATATAAATTATGTGAAAAAATTGAGGATAAACATTATCCTCAATTTTTCCACAGAGTATTTGTGCAGCTTATACAGTGGAGAGACTACGCTATAGTGAATTCTGACTTACCCTAGTCAGATGCTTCCTATGTCTGGTAAAGTCTTCTGTCTTCTCTCCGTCTGATCCTGATGCTGGAAACCCGATTAAGGTCCTCTCTGCGATGTTCGGATGTCCTTTCAGGACCTTGACAATCCTTTCAGGACCTCAAGGTCCTGAAAGAATGCCTTTCAGGACCTTGTCAAGGTCCTGAAAGGACATCCGGACATCGCAGAGAGGACCTTAATCGGGTTTCCAGCATCAGGATCAGACGGAGAGAAGACTCTACCGGACAAAGGAGTAATCTGACAGGGTAAGTGCTACTACCCCTGTATAAGACGCACCCAGTTATTAGACCCAAAATTTTGGGGAAAAAGTTGCGTCTTATACATGGGGAAATACGGTATCTTTGTTTATGTATTTACTTGAATAAAGACACTTTGCTTTATACTTCCGTTGCTATTCCTGAATGCACTAGGAATCATAACAGTTCCACAGAATTACTTATTTTTACATAAACACAATACCCCCCTCCACCCAACATTAACTGGCTTGTTGGTAAATCTGTAATATACATAACAAATTCCTGCCACTTCTCCGCCAACATAATCATCCAAGTGTACAATCAGACCACAGTTTTTAAGATAAATATTTACTGTCAAAATCATGTATCAAATGATGCATAATTAATAGTCCACCCAATATTTTTGCTGGTTGATACAGTGAAAAATTGATGGTAATATTTCACCCTTGGTACACAGCAAACTGGGGTGCAAACAATTGATATTGTTTAAGATAAGGCAAATTTGTGTGTGTTTGTGAATAACCATAAATTTGCATTTCATCACTTTACAGGTGAGGAGGGGGATGAGGACATAGAGGAGGAACTGGTGGAGGAGGCCCGTGATGTGGAGGACCCTTAGATGGAGGAGGAAGCAGGTATCATGCGGCAGAAGGCACTTCTTCAATTCTATCACAAACTTCACCAACCAAATGCACAACTTCAAAATACTACCCATGAGATGAGCACTACCCTCACCTGTATTGAGAAAAACTTACATATCCCTCACCACAACAAACACCATGTTCACAGACAACTGCAATATCCTTTCCCATTTTACTTCCAACATTCCTAGCCAAATGTCACAAGTTTCTTCTCCTTACTAGTAACACAATACCTCACTCCTGACCATCGTCCTAACTTACCCACACCAGACCTTCTGCAACATCATCAAGCACCATTTTCCCATGGTTATAGTCCTCACTTTTCCAATGCTGCCCCACTACTCCTTCCAATCCAAAAGCATTATTTTAAACCAACCCAACACCCTAGCTCCCTCTGGCTACCCCCTAGCCCACTCTGGCTACCCCCAGCCCACTCTGCCCACCCACCCATTCCACTCTGCCTACTCACCAGCTGCTTCTTCTTATTCTCTAGTTGCCTCTTTCAAATTTTTATGGCAAGAAAAGCATCCTAAAATTTCTCATTTTCACCTTGGCCTAACCATGTGGCATTGGCATTGGAGAAATAACTAACTTTAAAATGTTTGCACATATTTGTATTTGGGTCTGGGCATGATCAAGGTCATGTAAATGTGTTAGTTGTGAACAAAAGCTGACATTATTTCTGCAACTTTCAAAGAAAACAAACCCCTCCCCCACCACCACTTGCATTGTAATGTGTACAATATTACAGAGTGTTTGGATATTACAACAGAGGGTGAACTACCATTTCTGACTATAGTGTATAGGAAGGTATGAATGACCACCAAAAGGTTAATGATACATAATTAAGAAATAAAAAAGTACGTAACAGCCAGGCATCACCATGTGGCCTTGCACCTCCTTGCCTCAGTTTTAATCTGCACTATGCCCTTGAGTATCTGAAGGCGACACATTTAGCCCAGACATTTATCTAGTGTAAATGCTTCTGATTCAAAAAAATAAAAGAAATTCCACCTAATGGGACCAGGACAACCTGTGTCCCATCTACTGCCCCTATGACATTCAGAAAGCCGGCTATTGTGGCAAACTGAAGCTTTATGGACATAAGGGACACCGTATAGAGTGACAGATAGATAAATCAGCTGAGCAGCTACAGGAACTCCCTCAGAACAACCTTCAGTACACAATTGAAGGTGGTTTGGGACATCCTTGCCACAATTCACACTGTCGTCCATCTAGAATGATCCAGTGGCGTAAAAATGCAGTGCCAGCAACAGTTTGGTCAGTGGTGGAATTGCTGTTGGGATGTTGTAAATTGGCTCGAGGTCACTCAGCACAATGCGTAGGGTGCCCATGATGACATGAGGCAGTAGCCTATAGCGACAGACCACCAAAGTATCTGACATTCCAGAGAGGCTGACAATTGGTCTGAAGATATGCTCCCTGGGTCGGCAATGGTGACCTGGTTTCTGGTTTCAGAGAGGTTGATGCCTGTTGCCCTCCTCCTTTTGCAGGACCCCCTCCATGTTCATTAGTGGCTATATGTGAGAAAGATGGATGAAGCGTAAACTACCTCATGCCTTGCAACTTTTGCACCTTTGCAGCTTGTGTGTACATTAAAGAGTTAAACCATACTTACACCTACAAGTGGCCTAGGCAGGCTCATTATAAATCTTAACAAAAAAATATCAACAAAGGGGTGCTTATGAACCTAAATAAATCTGATTAGGTTGCATCTTTTACCACAGGCTTTGGAACTTGCAAAGAACAATATCTGTATCTCAAAGAAGCAGAAATAGCGCAAACTTAAAATCAATACATTGCAGTTTAATATTCATTGACAAACTAAAACAAATACATATATATAAATGGGTGAAGTACCATGACCTAAAAAATAAAGCAATCAGCGCAGTCCAAATCCTTGATGTCATCAATATAAAGTGAATTGAACATGAAACACAGTCCACATATCAAACGACTTGTGTGTAGTTAATAAAATATCAATCATCAATCAGCTGGCTTAAATAACAGTCTGCACAGCGCTGTGTGCGTGTCCACTTCAAGACAACAGGATATACGTGCGAAAATAATTGTCATACAATAAGTACAGTGATTTAGCATTCTTCCAGCCTGTGTAATGAGCCAAAGAGATGGTATTCAGCTACAAGTCTTTGAGTCTTCCTGCAAACACCTGGAACTGCGCAGAGAAAAAAAGGTATTCAACCCCGGGGTTAAAAAAAGGTCACTTCACTCCTAAGAGAATCAGCGAATCTATTGACTGACACGTTTCTCGGCGTTAGCAAACCGTTTCATCAGAGGCATAATTGGAAGGCCGAAAAGGAAGCTGTTAAATGGTGCTAAGACCCGATCACTTGGTGTAGTTTATCCAATCATCAATCCGGTGGTCACATGATGTAAGGTGACCAATAAAGCAGTGAGGCCATTCATACATTTATCAGATAGTCTTAGGACCCGGTCACATGATACAAATTTGCCAATGATCCATCCGGAGGTCATATGAAATAGAATGATTATTAAGGTACAGTCCATTCATGCGTTTATAAATTACAGCAGCCAGAACAGGTATTAAACCACCCATAACTTCATTGCAGCAGATATCATTATTACTGAGCTGCTATTCGTAGTGCTGTTTCATAGATCATCGGATTAAGATTTATATCACCATCGATCAGGCAGCTCATAAATATCACATACTGAACAAACAAATAGCCAAAATCGTACAGTTGGAATGAAAAAAAAACACAATCCAAATAAGTATATTAAAAAAAGGTTACCATTCATAAACAAATACAACTATTGTGATAACACAATCAGGGCCGCCATCAGGGGGGCACAGGAGATACCCTTGTACCGGGCCCGTGCTCACCAGGGGGCCCAATGGCACACACTTACCAGGGGGCCCGCTGTCCTCCAGTCCCGGCATCTTCGCTGCTGTCTTCAGCCTGGCTGTCTCTGTGACAGCCAGGCTGAAGACACCAACGAAATCGCGGGGACTGGAGGACAGAGGGCAGAGCCGTAACTGTACCTGCAGCACTTAACTTCTGAAGTGGAATGCATGTGCGTTCCACCAACGGGTAGTTCGGCTTTTGGAGCGCAAACTTGCGTTCCAAATGCCGAATTTCCTGCGGAAGTTAAGGCAAGAAGAATCAATCTCTCCCCCTCTCCCTCTCCCTAATATATATATATTTTTACTTTTTACTTTTTTTTACTTTTTACTTTTTACTAGAGATGGACGGGTCCGGTTCCCCGAGAACCGAACCCACCCGAACTTTGGGTATCCGAGTACCGAGCTGAGTAATTGAATTATAGCATCACAAGATTGCATTTAATACATTACTATCTAGAATGTGATCAATGTTCTTATAAAACGCCCATACACAGATTATCGATTCCAATGTGTTATACATGTTTTAAAAAAAAACTGAAACAGACAGAAAAACAGACAGAAAAACATATATTAAGAAAATACAACACTATTAACATCAACTTGGATGTACGGAAAGGCTCAGAAAATCCTAAAATGATCTAATCGAACTCAAATAATAAAAATAAATAACATATGATCAATAATATAAATAAATAATAATATATATATAAATATATATATATATATATATATATATATATATATATATATATATATATATAAATATATCTTAACAAAACTAACAATTAAATATGAATAAATAATAATTACAGATTATTTAACTCAATGCTATCATTAAGACCTTGAGGTGTCAAAGTCATAAGTTTAAATATCCAAAAGGCCTCACGTTTACATAACAGATTAAATCTGTCACCACCTCTCATGGTCTTATCAATTTGTTCAATACCTCTGACCCTCAAGCCTGAAAGATTGACACCTTTACAGGTATTAATGTGTGAAGACAAACAATGAGTTTTCACATTTTTCAAAATGTTACGTTAATGTTCTTGGAAATGCACACCCACTGATCTTATTGTGCGGCCTATATATTGGATTCCACAAGCACAGTTAATCAGATAAATGACAAAAGTGGATTGACAATCCAAGGTTGTCTTGATGGGAAATCTTTCACCTGAAATGTATGAGACAAATTCCGTACTCTTGTGGTCGGCATACCTACAAGTAATCATTTTTTTATTAACATTCTAGATAGTAATATATTCAATGCAATCATGTGATGCTATAATTCAAACAGAGTTTTCTCTGATTAGTGTAGGCTCTGTTTGTTCGCCCGAACAATTCGGACAGGGGTATTGTGTTATTACCATAGTTGTATTTTTTAAAAATGGGAACATTTTTTATAATATACTTATTTGGATTGTGTGTTTTTTTCATTCCCACTGTACAATTTTGGCTATTTGTTTGTTCAGTATGTAACATTTATGAGCTGCCTGATCGATGGTGATATAAATCTTAATCCGATGATCTATGAAACAGCACTATGAATAGCGGCTCAGTAATAGTGATATCTGCTGCAATGGAGTTATGGGTGGTTTAATACCTGTTCTGGCTGCTGTAATTTATAAAAGCATGAATGGACTCTGTACCTTAATAGTCATTCTATTTCATATGACCTCCGGATGGATCATTGGCAAATTTGTATCATGTAACCGGGTCCTAAGACTATCTTACAAATGTTTGAATGGCCTCACTGCTTTATTGGTCACCTTACATCATGTGACCGCCGGTTTAATGATTGACCGGGTCTTAGCACCATTAAACAGCTTCCTTTTTGGCTTTCCAATTATGCCTCTGATGAAACGGCTTGCTAACGCCGAGAAATGCATCAGGCAATAGATTCGCTGATTCTCTTAGGAGTGAAGTGAAATTTTTTAACCCCGGGGTAGAATCCCTTTTTTTCTATGCGCACTTCCAGGTGTTTGCAGGAAGACTCAAAGACTTGTAGCTGAATACCATCTCTTTGGCTCATTACACAGGCTGGAGGAACGATAAATCACTGTACTTATTGTATGGCAATTATTTTCTCACATATATCCTGTTGCCTTGAAGTGGACACGCAAACAGCGCTGTGCAGACTGTTATTTAAGCCAGCTGATTGATGATTGGTATTTTATTAACTACACACAAGTCGTTTGATATGTGGACTGTGTTTCATGTTCAATTCACTTTATATTGATAACATCAAGGATTTGGACTGCGCTGATTGCTTTATTTTTTAGGTCATGGTACTTAACCCATTTATATATATGTATTTGTTTTAATTTGTCAATGAATATTAAACTGCAATGTATTGATTTTAAGTTTGCACTTTTTCTGCTTAATTATAAATCTGGTGGAGAAAAAAAAAATATATATATATATATATATATATATATATATATATATATATATCGAACACACCCGAACTTAGCAGATCTGAGTACCGAGGTGAGCCGGCTCGATACTTTTGCGTGCCTTCGGAATTGAAAACAAAGCAAAACGTCATTGTTACGTCGTCGAATCTCGGATCTTGCGAGTTTTGGATTCTATAAGTACCACCCTCCACGGCGATCCAGCGTCATTTCACAGAGAGACACAGAAGGGGTAGCACAGTTCTTGGCAGTCTCTAGTGCAGTTGGGCAGCGTCATTTCTACAAAAGAAAGAGGAGGGGTAGCAGTGTTCTTCAAAGTCTCCATTGACATGCAGGAGAGCTCCATTGCTCCATTGCTAATTGTCATTGCTGAAATAGAAATAATAGGTCTGGCAAGCTTAGTCTTCTAAATCTGCAGTCACATTGTACTGTGTTATATAGGTAACATACAAAGAGGAGAGCTCCATTGCTCCATTGCTAATTGTCATTGCTGAAATACAAATAATAGGTCTGGCAAGCTTGGTCTTCAAAATCTGCTGGGATCTATGTTAGAGATGGAAGCTAGCAGATGCTGAAATGCTTATTTATATTTGGGTAAAATTACATGTTGGCAATTTTATGTTTTTCTACAGCAAAGTTTCACCTTTATTAAAGATATATTTTTTTCTTTAAAAAGGTACCAGCTTTTTTTTACATTTTTGTTTTTCACATTCATGTTTCAGAGACTTCTGTAATGGTGGTTTCCTGCGGGGTTGAATTAATATTGTGTTAGGATGAAGGTTGTTTTCAATCATCCTTTCAATTGCTTCTCTCTCGTACTTGTTATCACATACTTTCTTTTTCACTGGGGTCACCATCTCCAACCCACCGGGGCACCCCGGATTGGTCTTCGTCTGATAAATACACGCATCTCGGGGGGTCAGCGCTCATCACCATGTATTATCTGTAGAATTACCACAGTTATCAAAGTAATGGGTGGAGCGATCAAATGAACCATAACTGATTTCATGATCCAAGGACAATCTTGCGGCACTTTTCTTTTCTGCCACTGCTGTGTGGCAATGTTTTTCCTAGATGTGCTATGAACTGCCGTATGTTTGTGTCATTGCTCTGTCGCTTAGCATCCAGCCAGATCGCTGCAGTCTTTGGTTGAAAGTGTATGAAAATAATATTGTGACCTGTGAGGTGGTCAAAACTGACTGCAAATGACTTGAAATTAGTGTTATTGAGGTTAATAATGTAGGGGAAAAAAGCAAAATTAAGTGATTTTAGCAAAAAAATAGGGATTTTAGTGAAAAATCGGTATCCAAAAACTAAAACCAAAACATGACGTTAATCCAGATCCAAAACCAAAACTAGAACACAGGGGTCAGTGAACTTCTCAGTGAACACCTCTTTTGAATCCTTTACAAATAAACCAAAAACAATGTGTAAGTTAGTACATAGGCATATAATAGTAGAATACATAGGCAAGCCTTTTTATAAATATAGACACCACAATGTCAATGTGCCCAAGCAGGTAAAAAACTATTCAACAGGCACATAAAATTTTAAAACTGAGAAGCATTGGTAATGTGGCACATTGCTATGGTATACATGCATGAAGACAAAATTTGCAACAAATACAATTTAAATTATTTGCATTAGTATGATTGCATGACAAACTTATAAAACAAATATACCTCTTAAAAATGAGAAGGTATCCAAAAACAAAAACTCTTTTAATCACCAAATGTCTCAATAATAAATTCCTACCAAATAATATTCTTCCATGGGGCTTATATAATGTTGCATAATGAGATGAGTGTATGCAGGAGTATGCTGAAGGCTGGTACAAACTTTCATTGGATGACATGGATAACAAACTCAGTGCTTTTCCCGAGGACTTAGACTTGACCCGAGGTGGCACATGCTTTTCAGTGGAAGATATGTGAAATTTTGCGTCCGCTATCATATGACTTGCACAAATGTACAGGTTATCGCCTTCTTTGAGAATACCTTACAGGTGTCTGCCCCATTCACATCCCTTTTCACTCCCCAGGTTGGACGCTGTCGCAAGTGTTCTTTGCGCTACCATACGCATGGAACAGGATTGCGTTCATGGCCATATCTACCAGTTCTGGGCATGCGCAGTGTGATTTTGCGTACGATACATTCAAAAATGGCACATACGTGCCTTGATAAATCAGGTCCTTGGAGTCTGAATTCAAGAAAAATAATCATACTTAGTAGGGGAGAGAAATACATGACAAGAACCAGGACTTCCTTTGTAAAACTGGGATAAAATTTTATGAACAAAGTCCAAAAAATAAACTATGGGAGTTATGTTCCTCTACACCCCTGTCAGCTTTAATAAACAGCCAATGCATAAGACAATGATATTTTCAACATACATACCAATCTTGTATTTCTTACCTATATTGAGATTATATGAAAACAATACACAAGAAAAATAAGGTACACATAATTATGGTCTCCATAAACATGATAGGGATATTTGAAATTCTCTTAATATTTATTATCTAGACACATTAAATGCTAGTTTAGAATGTATTGTCCGAGTCATTTTGGTCTCATAGCTATTTCACATCTTCCATATTTCATTATAGCTTACTATATTTGTATACAATATAATAATGTAATTGTCATGTACATAAGGGAGAATATCATTTAGACATAGTTATTATTAAATGTGAAAGTTATTCCACAGATCTATTGTTTACTACTTTAATAATCCAATAGGGATCTTCTTATTTACAGTAGCCCAAATGGAAATGACAAATAGTCCAAAAAATCAAGATAGGAGGTCGCAATACTGCGCAAGTAATCTAGAGTCAATAGATAGGGCTTATATTTACATCACCTTCCTTCACTACCCCCAATAGATAGGCCTTCTAAGATGCACAACTGGGATGGTGTCCATATTTAATTTGGTCGCATTCCAAGGACGTGTATGTATTAGACTCTTCTGGAATAATCACAATGTATAAAATATAATCTATTAGTGACTGACACTTATGGTGTAATCCATATGTTTGTAGGCAGGAATGTCTTAATAATTTGTGTAGGGCATCGCTAAATTATAATCCACTGTAGAGCATCATCATCACCATTTATTTACATAGCACCTCTAATTCTGCAGCGCTGTATGGAGAATATTTGTCATTCACATAATTACCTACTCCATTGGAGCTTGTAGTCTAAATTCCCTAACACACTAGTGTTCATTTTTGTCAGTAGTCAAATAACCTAACAGTATGTTTTTGGAGTATCGGTGGAAAACAGAGAACCCGGAGGAAACCTACACAAACACGGGGAGAATATACAAGCTCCACACAGATTAGACCATGGTCAAAAATTAAACTCATGACTCCAGAACATGCTGTAGTATGTATGGGATTCATGCATAGTGTAATCATTGTATGTTTGGCACTACTGATATAATTATCTTGGAGGGAATGTGGCAATCAAAGGACATGGATCCTATTAGCTCTTAATCTGGTTATTTACCTTATATACCAATGATTGTATAATTTGATATTTTTCTTTTTTACCAACAGACCAATTAATAGTGATGTCACACAGTATAATGTAAACACTGCACTTTTCTAGCTAAAAAAGTGTAACATTAATTAAAGTTAAATTGCTTCTTATTGACTTTTGTAGTCCTTTTGGTTCAAACACCTTCCTATACCTGAATTCTAAAAATAGGATATTTCTCTTGTGGAACATAACAGAAATATAATATTACATCTAATCAAAAGAGAATTAACCCCCCAATTACTCCTTTAGGTGATGTGGTTATGTTCAAGACCTTTTGAAAGACAGATCCTTTGGAATGTAAATTGGGAGGAATCTTATCAGGATCTGGAAATCAAGGGTGACAGATTGTTAACAATTCTTTACTACAAAGAAAGATTCACAGAGAAAATACAAGGTGGTCTGAGTCCACTTAGATCATGGAAAAAGAACTCAAGTTTCCCTAATCCAGTAGAAGTATATTGTTTGCTTGAGGAAGGGTAGGAAGGGTAACGCTACAGAGAAAGCAGTAGTTGCACATAGATGAAAACTTTTTTTGAACATGTAGCAACTACTTTCCTTTGTTCCAGACCAAGGGTTTTTAATGGTGAGTTGATGTCCTAAGACCCAGAGGTAATCATCCCAATTCCTCAATACTGATTGGGATACAAAGGTACAAAGGTGCAGAAACAACATCACCAGGATAACTATTTTTCAAGTTTTAGTGATATTAGTGAGTGTAGCACTAATAGCCTCTGCCATCATGATCTCATCCACTTAGGTAAGTTAAGTTTTGTAGCAGTAGATGATATGGAGAAAAATCTAAAACACATGGGGTAAATGTATCAAATAGCGATTTTTGCACATCACCAATATCCGGTGACTTTGCAAGGTAATTCTAAAATGACAATAACTTTAAAGGCAAGTTTGGCAAATTCGCTATTCGGTGATTTGCAAAAAACGGTATTTGATACATTTACCCTATGGTCTCATCCCTCCTTTATGGTAACTATTAATTACCATCAATCTTCATTATATGTTTCCCTTTTTATTGAATTCCACATTTAGTAGCTTACACAGTGGCATTTATGTTGGAACATCTTCTCATACACTATGAACATCTGGTACAGAAAGTCAAGTGTGCATTGCAGTGAACTTGGGTATTAACAGGATACAAAACTTATTTCATGAATCACTTTTGACATTTCAACTTACATGTGTCCATATTCTTATCTATTTTTATCTTTTTGAGACATATGGGAGAAGAAAGAGAAAGCAGTATTGTGTCAGAGGATTACAATTGTTTTCTCAAGCATAACTGCTGGGATACAATTAGATTTTGGCCCAAAATTATACCTGTATCTGAGTCAAGGTAATTGGTGTTAGTTTTGACCACCAAACACTATATATGTGTAATGTCCATATCGATCTCACCAATAAGTATTGTCTAATGTGATTTCATCGCAAAAAGAGATTTAATAGCAAAATAAAGCCAAATTACAGCAAACTAGGAACAAGTTATTAAAGTAATTTCATCATTTTCCAATAAGCATTGTCTAAGCATTTTTGTGGTTCCAAAGCACAAGCAATTTATTTAGCAAAAGCAAAAAGTTTAGCAGTTCAATAAATAAGTACAGTACAGCCGATACCTGATACATACATACATACGCTGCGCTCTCTGCTGGATCCAGCGAGACAGTCCTTCAGTCCAGAAGACTGTGGTCAGTGTGACTGTTTAGCTGGCTCCAGGGAGCTGTATATATACACCTAGTGATACAGTGAAAACAATACAAATGATGTGGCTTGCTTCTATAGATCCAGGCTTCAGGAGGATCCAGTGTAATGCAGTCCATAGGTCAGTTCAAACAACCCCCTCCAAGGGTGGGGGTCAACATTCCAAGGTGGGGATCTGCTCTCCAGATGATGCATACTTAGTTTTCCCGCCAAGAACTGGTTCAAACTGTTCTATTAGCATTACATAGACAATATCATTCTGATAATTTATTCCCTATCATTGATAACTAGCGCACGCAATGTGCAATCCTTTCGGCGAATGAACCGAACAACGGCAGATAAATAGGGGATTAGAATGATACCAAACATGACATGCTTCCCGTGACCTGAACTTTAAATATCACTAAAGTGTACTTTTAAGTGTACCTTATAATATATAACTATAAACCAAATAACATCTGCTCATAAACAACTGTGAATTGGAACTATTATAAATATGAAATATATATATAAGTGAATGTGAAAGTGCGAGTGTATGCATGCGTGCTTTATCGTGCAATTGCGCCATGACAAGTAACACGTGGCGTACTGATTGCAATCGCACGGTAAAACAATATTAATCAATATACTTTCTTTCATCCAATTATACGACTTTGACAGCTCCACCCATTGATAGTACACAAAACTATCACCTTAAAGATTTTATATGCAGGGTCTCAGTACCACGTTTCACTGCTCTGAAATGTGAGTCCCCCATGGTATATGACCACGCTGTCTTTAGATCCCAGACAGGTTACCATGAAAGAGAGTCATAAGCCTAGAAACAATTTTACTCTTACTATAGAACATATACCTCTGGAGCTTGGAGATAACCTTTTGTATGCTCCTCAAGGGTGCAATAAAACAACAATATAGAATATCCTACAACAGTTCTTCATGCCTAACATGTCCATCAGTCCAAAGCATGTCTTTTAGCTCAGACAACATTTAAATAATGCATGTTCACCAATAACATCATCCTATGTCTATCAACAATGTCATATACGATCTCCTTCAGCTTGAGTTATTATATACACTCTATGTCAACAGTTCTTTTCATCAACACTTGTGGGGCGGACTATTGTCTTTTCATTCTTCCCAGTCTCCCAATACTCAAGTTTCTTTGTACGTGAAACAGTGATCAGCCTGCCAAATGTTGGGAGACTTCAAACTAAGGGACCTAGCTGTCTTACTTTTCCCCTAGTGACCTCCCACCCCATAATTCGGGTACCTCAGGAATATTTAGTGGAAAGAGAACTAGTCCTACTCGATATAATCTCTGAGAGCACACCAAGTACTTAGTTTGGTCTAAAACCTTACCCACCCAAGAATGATAATCATTCTCAAGGATGCCTGCTCAAGTCCGAATATTACTCTCTTCATCTATGGGGTCAACGTACTTACGAACGTAATACTCCTCAGACATTAGCCCCTCGCACTTTCTCCAGGCTCCAAGGTTTCCAAATTTTCCTTCTACCCCTGAATTGAATAGAGTAATTGGCTGGACCGATTGTGCTAACACCTTCTCCTTTATCCCCATCTCCTCAATATCACTACCTGAACCAGCCTCGGTCACCTGTTCACAATTTAAAGAATTGACCGTCCTGAAAAGGGAATGAGAGAGAGAGAGACGCAGAACAGGAAAAACAGGAACAACTACAACTTCATGCTGGACAACTGTCTTTGCAAAAGTCCTTGGCTCAGGTGTTGCTAACTGCAGTTGGGGTCTTCCAGAACAGATTCACGAGTGTAATTGGAACCTTCTCTGGGTGTGGACTCCTCTGCAGTGGATGGAATGGGTACCAGTGTCTCTCTGCTACCCCTAAGGACGTGATGCTGGTCGTCAACACTTGGTACCTGCCTGTCAAACGACCTGAGCATAGGAAATTACAGTTCCACAACTTACTCTCCCAGTCCAACATCCTGACAGTTAGAGTAACACCTCATTAGACAGTGTTTCGAACATTCTCGGTTGCTGTCTCACTATTTGCTTTTCCTCTCAAGGTCTAGAACAATCTCTCTTTTACAAACTCATCACAAGAAAAAGTCAAGAACATTTCAAAAGATGACAGGTTAAGAGGCAACTCAGGAGTGATTTTGATAGTGAGGAGGACTAGTGGGCAAAGCTACCAGCCACTCTAATCAAGTTTCAACCCTCATTCTATTCAATTTGTTCTAGCTAGTACCGTTACTTTATTTTCCCACTGGTTTGTGGCTTAATCAAAAGCATATAACTCACTCTCACTGCTCATACATTATACAGTTATTACCAATAACATGAATACCCCTATCACCTTTTATAACTCTAGGGATATCACATCGAATAACAAAAGCCCTGAGTATGACACAGCAATACATTAGAAACATTTCAATACACCTTTACTCAGATATATTTCATCGGTACACCAGTGCATACTTGAGGATCCTGCAAGGTGGTAATTGGATGACGTGGATTTGTTTTACCTGGAGAAAGTCCATCTGTAGGAGGGGCATGGATGGCTCTATTGGTATAGTCTTCCTGACACTCTCAATCAAGATAGGACATTGCCTTCCAACTAGCTTGAGAAGAAATGTCTGGTGCACCCCAATTTACACTTACCAGCTTGCACATACCTTCTGTACCCAGCTGAACCAGACCATGTGCTGCCTCCACTAGGTCTGGAAGACACACTCTGGGAGCTACTGGTCTATCTTGTCCATCTCTCCAGGGTCCAGAAGGCTCCTGACCACCTCCCTTCACCTTCCAGACTGTTTATTCTTCAGGTAACACAAATCTCATAATCTAATTTGTGTGTGTGTGCACACAATTTAAAACAATACAATGAAAAACAAAACATAGATTTGTCGGCTGTTGCATAAAACCCTGCTGTCTATTTGACAGCCATGTCCGCCCTGGTGTGACAGTCATGTACAGTTGTGTGTGTGAGTGTGGACTTTACTAACAGCTACTTCAGTTGGTAACTGTGTCACCAGTATCAGACTGGGGCATGAAGGGCCCACCGGGGAATGCAACACTAGGGGCCCACCAAAGGGGGTGTGGTCAGCCATCATAGAGGCGGGACCAGACACTAGAGGGGGAGTGGTCAGTCCAGTATAGTTTCACAACACCTGGAGTACCACAGGTTAGCCAAGCCTGCACTAGACTCAGATCATTTGACAGACTGTCCTACCTGTTGTTGTCACTTTTACCACCTGTGGCTGCTGGTTACTTTAGTTGTGGCTTGTCTGGATCCTGGAATGTTGAGGGCCCTATTTGGAAAAAATAATGGGTACATTAAGAAACGTCAACCATCCCTGCCATTAAATAAACAGCACCCACATTTAATAATTAGGCCTCTTTCAAGCCTCAACATTAAAGTAATAGTGCTCACATTTGATGAATAGATCTGTTTCCCTCCAACCAACCCCAACATTAAATTAATAGTATTCCCATTTAATAAGTAAACCTATTACCCTCCCTCCAAACAGTCCCAGCAATAAATTATTAGCATTTACGTTTAATACATCCATTTCCCACGACCATTCCTAGCATTAAATAATTAATATTCACATTTAATAGATAGTCCCCACACTCAGCCCCACATTCAATTATAGACCCAAACCAACTCAGCATTAAAGGTCCCATCACCCCCTATAGTGTTCACTGTGCAGCCCCCCCTCACTATAGTTTAGCATAGGCAGCCCCCCTATAGTTTAGTATAGATAGGCAGCCCCCCTATGCCACACGGTAGTGCCCCCAAAACAATGTTAAGCCACACGGTAGTGTCCCCAATGTTATGCCCCACATTCAATTATAGACCCAAACCAACTCAGCATTAAAGGTCCCATCACCCTCTATAGTGTTCACTGTGCAGCCCCCCCTCACTATAGTTTAGCATAGGCAGCCCCCCTATAGTTTAGTATAGATAGGCAGCCCCCCTATGCCACACGGTAGTGCCCCCAAAACAATGTTAAGCCACACGGTAGTGTCCCCAATGTTATGCCACGCAAGTGTCCCCGATACATATTATGTCTGCAATAGTCCTCTCAATTCAAACACATATATGTATATATATATATATATATATATATATATATATATATATATATATATATATTTATTTATATAGATAAATATATACTTTTATATCTATATCTATATATATTTATATATCTATATCTATATATATGTATATACATGTATCTCTGTCTCTCTCTCTCTCTATCTCTCTCTCTCTCTCTCTATATATATATATATATATATATATATATATATATAAAAGAAAAAAAATAGATATGAGAAATGTATTCCATAATGGTAGTACTTTTCCAGTCCAGTGTGCTCTCTTTATCAGGTCACCATTAAGCACATCAATTAAACCATTTAAAGCCAAAATGCAGTACCTGCAAGAGAAATGTTTGATATAGATTTTAAAAGCTCCCAAGCACAATGTGTCACTTACCTGACTGTGAAATGCTCCGGCATGCTGATCCTCTGGGCGGCCGCGACAGGAAGACAACTTCTCCTCCCCTGCTGATGTTAAAAAACACACTATCGCGCAGGTGCAGAGAGCCAGACAGGCTCTCTGCACCTGCGTGGCAGTGTGTTTGTTACTGACACTGCCGCCGAGGCCCGCAGACATCGGCCAGTCAAGGGTTCTCTGCAAGCTCTGCTCTAATGATGGAGGGGGCTGCGCTTAATCGCGCCGGGGCCTGCCGGTGATTAGTCCGGCTGGCCGGCAGGCCAGTCCGAGACTGTATGTCACTGTCACAAGTCCTCCATGTAATGTCTTACTTATGTACTGGTATTGCTATAAAAAGTTCTTCAGTCGCTTCAACGTCGTCCTCTATACTAGAAAAATACTGAAGACCAATGTATATCAATTGATTTTCTTTTCTCTCAGCCAACTCATGTAATTTTGAATCCCACACGTTCAGCTACTTGGCTAAGTGAGAAGGGCAAAGGGGTCTATCTCTATAACACTTCCTTCAAATATGGTAGTACATGTCTGTGTAACGGTGAAAAAATATAAAACATGAAAATTTTACATTTTCTAGGGTTTCACATTATGTTAGGTCTTGGGGCAAAAATCCTACTCCAATGTTCTACACAAAGATGCATATCTGTATGACTACTTAAATTACTTTCAGCTAGTCTCTTGTCTCCCACGCTTTGTGCATATATATAAAGGCACACTTTGCACATGAGACAAAAAGGCAGATATGCAATCTATAAAACATGAATTCTATTTCCACAACAAAAACCTCTCTGCTTAAAGTCAGCAGCTTCTATACATGTAAAAACAAACCCCTAGCTGCTTCTGTGACTTATGTCAATCTAGTGTGTATATCCCTGACTCAATAAGGCAACAAGGTTTGTACCCTGGTTTTTAGATCCTCCCTGAGACCATCCATTAGTACTGTAACAGCTGCTTCCCTGTGTTCCACATTTTCCTTCATATCTGGTATCCATGTGTACTTAGTCATGGCTGATAGAGCCCTAGCAAAGTAGTCAGCTGCAATCTCACTACCTTTTTGTTTGATAGTGAAAATTTTTCTCCAGTCCACTATCACTGGAAAACATATGGCCAACTGTGAGATTATATGTCTAATATTTTCCTGATTATCATCCTCTGTTAAGGATCTATCCTTCTCCAACATACAATCCTTAATGAACTTTTATATATCAGTATCAAGAGGAAGATAGGCCCTAAACACCACTCGCCAATCTTTATTAGTAGTGCATTATCTAAATGTCTAATAAATTTCTGACACTTGGCCAAACCTTTTCTAGGATCAGGGAAATCAGGCATAATTGAAAACAGTTCAGTCCTAGTCCATGAACAATGCATTTCTACATGTTTTATGGGAACTACACCATCTGTGTCTGCCTTCCCATTGGGAACTGCTGTTGTGCGGACAGGATGTAAACCTACCAAATCACTACATTCTGGACTACTTGCTGGAATTACTGTTGCAGTACAATGAATGTCCCCCTTTCTATTAATTTCTATATTATTCTCACCAATTTCAGCCGCTGCCCCTGCTGGTGGAACCGTTCCGTTTCCTTGTCCGTGTGATGCTTCTTGCATGTTACTGGCATGGGCAATGGCTGAAATGACAGTGGGTACATTTTCTTCTTCTGAAACATTACTCTTATCATAACTTAATACATCATACAAATTACTCATTACATCTTTAAAATTTTTGGTATCGGCTCTACTTACCACCCCAACCGCATTTGGTGGCGGGGGCGCGCTTGTGCTCAGTTCTCCGCGCTTTGCAACACTTACTTCCGTTGTGTGTGCGCTCTGCGCCATGCCTACTTCCGCTGTGCACGCACTGCCCTGTCACATGTTCCCTTCCCGTTGCCACAATTTTAAACAGTCATCATGTTCAATTCTCGTTTTTGTTGAATTAATCAACAGCACTTTATCTCTAACATTATTTAACACCTCTGAATTGAAACTGCCGATCTTTGGGAAAGGTCTCACACACTCCCGGGTCATCTTGACCCATTTGTCGCAGTACGCTGTTGCATACGCACCATATTTATTATGCAACAACCGGCCATTCCTTTGGCAGCACACAATTGGCCATCTCTTATTGGCCATGGACGATTTCAACAGGTACATCCCCTCAACTCCACATCACTGAGTACTCAATGGAGAAAAAATTGGATTATACTCCGCACCAAGCTGAAACCCCCTTATGTATTAGATAATTATAATTTGATATTTAGGGGGAGGTGCTCCTATACTAACATAACAGTATAGTATGTGTTAAAAGAGAAGAGAAATAGTACTAACAGAGCACTCTTTTGTCAGGTAATTAGTTATTATATTGTAGAATGTACATTAAAATAAACAATCTTTATTGGTATGTATTAAAAATGACCAAAGTGAAATATTAAAAGGTGATATAAATTGATTGAAACCAAATGAATAAACAGTTTAAAGGTAGAAAACTACCACACTGGCTTGCTGTTGTGTTATTGTATCATTTGTGGCTGATAGAGAATGGAGATATTATCTAGGAGAATATGAGTTGCATTGGAGATCTTGTACTTAGACCCTTCTATATAATAAAGGGTTAAATACTCCAATAGTCTGTCCATGTGCTATTGATAAAATATTCTTGTTTGGTTGTATGTCTCCCACTATTGTACTGCTATGCAGTTTATATATATGGTTGGTAATCTTAATTAATTGGTAACATAATATCAAATAAGCACTTTGGACAATGATCTCCAATTCTAATGCCCTCAATAGTATTGAAGTGTCAGGTTACTAATATACTGAACAGATCTCCAGCTTGATAATAAACCCTTTGACACTTTCTTACTAGGCTCGACTTAGCGCCTGTCATCTATAGAGCATTTGTTAAGACCTCAATAATGTCCTATAATATGAGGATAAATAGGTACCTAAATGGCAGGTCTTGGATAGGTAATTATTGATGTACTATTAGATAGGCTCATATAATAGTGGCCTTAGACGCAATTCCCCCAATCGTTTACAATGAATTTCTCATCTCCTAAGTAGATAGATTATTACTCGTCAGCCTAATTCTTGGTATAATTACATACAACATTCAGCTCAGCGTTACGCTGATGTGCGTTTCGCTTGTGAGCTTTAACGAGGCAACCCGATGTCCGGTTAAGGTGTGCTCTATAAAGGGGTGGAAAAACCCGCCCCTATTGTGACGTGTGTATCAGCTGTATTTGTGATTCAAGGGACTCGTCAGTATTGACGGTTAGTGATAGGTCCTCCATATCACATGACCTATCACATGCTACTGTGACATCACTTTTGTAATTATCACTACATTCCCGAAGGTCCGTCCCAATCAGAACAATCTGATTGGTCCTACGGATCTCAGATAATACATGTAATTTGATAATATTGTGATGTATAAAGTCGGTAAGTAAAATGGTTAAAACTTAATCAGTAATGCTCCAACATTTGTCCCGCTAATCATTATAGTGAAATTTGCCGGTAACCTCATTATGATTTATGTGTATATCTCGATGGGAATAAGTCTGCGATATCTGCCGTTATTCATTAATTAGTATGTAAAAATTAATATATTATCATTAATAAACTCTTATGAATTAAACTCCATTTGATATACTACTGTAATGTAATATTAAGTGCCAATAAAAATATTAATATTGATGAATGCTAATAATGTGCCATTCAATGCTTGTAAATTTAGTGAGACCAATTTATTGAAGTGATTATATTAGGACGTATAGGAAAAGAAAAAGAAAAGAAAACCATGTGAAAGAAATGTAACATGGTTTAAGTGATATGTCTGCTATTATATTGCTAAAAATAAATAAAAGTGACTTCCATGTAATGACTGATGGTGTAAGTGAATAATTTAACAAAGTGATCTGAACTTGATATGTGTATTTACTACAATAATTAATAAGGTATGCAGATGTATGCATTCTTGTTTGTGCAAGGTGTAAATAGTTGTGAAATTCTGGAATTAAGACCGATACAGCCTCTCTGGCTGGATCAGAGATATTTTCTCCTGTGGTGTGTCAGTAATAAATTATCCTTGACCATTATATATGATTAATTCAGTATTGATAACATATGCTGAGTAGCTCTATTAAGATATATGACTTACGTGCAATCTTTTCATTCCCTAATCAGGCATATACCATGTAATTACTGTTATCATTGAGGCCTTTAGGAGTTAAGCTCCCCTATCAGAAAGATTTTTTTGGTTTCATGTTGCAGGAGCTCAGTTTGTATATCTCCTCCCCTCAGACCTAAAGTTATTTGTTCCATGGCATATGCTCTGAGATATTTTGGATCGTTATTATGATGAGTTAAAAAATGTCTTGCCACTGTAGATAGTTGTCTCATGTTGGTTCTGTCTCTAACGGCATTGCGTATGTTCCCGACATGTTCAAGAATTCTTTTCTTGAACGGTCTGCTGGTCATTCCTATGTATTTGACAGACACCCAACTGCCTTTTTTGCTATGAATGTCAATAGCTCTTTTAAGAACGTTGCCTGCCACTCTGGATTGGTGTGTGTGTAGCTGTAGAATTAAGGAGGGTGTAGCAGGGATTAAACAGTATTTTTCATAATTTTCACTAATGAGGTGTGCCAATAGTATACACCCAAACAGAACATCTGCTTTGGGCATTTCTATTTTATTGTACAGTCTTTGCAGGCTGCTTCTTTTTCTAATTCAATTTTAATCTATGGGAATAATCTAGATCCAAACAGAACATCTGCTTTGGGGATTTCTATTTTATTGTACAGTCTTTGCTGGCTGCTTCTTTTTATATTTCAATTTTAATCTATGGGAATAATCTAGACCCAAACAGAACATCTGCTTTGGGCATTTCTATTTTATTGTACAGTCTTTGCAGGCTGCTTCTTTTTCTATTTCCCTTTTAATGTCTGGGAATAATCTAGACCCACACAGAAAAGCTGCTTTGGGCATTTCTATTTTATTGTACAGTCTTTGCAGGCTGCTTCTTTTTCTATTTCAATTTTAAAGTATGGGAATAATCTAGCCCCAAACAGAAAATCTGCTTTGGCAATTTCGATTGATCATCCAGTCTTTGCAGGCTGATTTTTTTTCAATTTAACTATAAGTGTAGGGTGTAAAATACAGATAGACACCCAACTGCCTTTTTTGCTATGAATTTCAATAGCTCTTTTTAGTGCGTTGGCTGGCACCCTGGATTGGTGTGTGTGTCTGATAAAATCACACATGCCGAGGGGCTCAGCGCTCTTTGACATTTATTAGCTGTAGAATTAAGAAGGGCCTAGCAGGGATTAAACTGTTTTTTTCATAATTTGCACTAATAAGGTTTGTGTGTAATATACACCCAAACACAATAGCTGCTTTGGGCATTTCGATTGATTGTACAGTCTCTGCATGCTGATTTTTTTTTCGATTTAACTATAAGTGTAGGGTGTAATATACAGTTAGACACCCAACTGCCTATTTTGCTATGGATTTCAATAGCTCTTTTTAATGCGTTGTCTGGCACCCTGGATTGGTGTTTGTCTGATAAAAGCACACATCCCGGTGGGAGCAGCGCTCGTTGACATTTATTAGCTGTAGAATTAGCTCACTTATCCAAGAAACAGGTGGAGCACTAAATTATGTTGTTTTAGGCCAATAGAATGGAATTTTTTTAACAAATTGCAAAACAAAACCAACACCAAAACACGCAAGGGCGGTTTTGCCAAAACCAAAACATGAAGGTAATCCAAAACCAAAACCAAAACACGGGGGTCATATATAAAATCACAGCATATAGCAAACACTGATCAGTTCACTCCTACGATATCCGTAGTGGGAGCAGACCTCACACACAGCTGACTCCTTTTAATCTCTCTACGCATTTCGTCTCACAGACTTTGTCAGAAGGGGTTGGTCTAATAAGATCCCACGGTCTTCTTATAGGGCAACATGATCATTCAATTTGATACATATCAGATAATCTCATTATTGTAAATCTTTGTACACAGATAGTAGTCATTACAAACCCCATTGTTACATCTTATCCATAAACTTGGCATATATTGTACATACAAATAACTAACCTTTACCAAAAACATTTATACCAGGCTCTCTCATATCAGTGTAAATTGTCAGCCTATTTTCCTTTCACATTGAGAGGGGATCACAGGTGTATAATTACCTACAATCGTTAACTCTAAGGTTTCCAGTCTCAAAAATATATTGATGTATACATATCAAGTCTCTATTTGGTTTTTCATTGAAAAGTAAACAATACGGCCACACAAAAATACCTGTATCATTGTCGATTAACTTAACTACTTAATATCCTATGGACTTAGTTGGATATTCCAGACTTCCCAAGTTTACACCATATTCTACATCCATATTAGTTCTGATCTTAATATTTAATACATTTTCTAGTAGTCACATACTGTAATATTCACTTCAAGATAAGTTAATTTTGAACTGATCATTCATGAACTACCCATCACTATTAGGCTAACCGTTGTCACCTTCCTCAATGTTGACAATGTCATCACCCTTATTATTATCCTCATCCCTGAAGTCAATATCAACATCACAATATATTAGCGTATCCCCACTGGAATCCAGTGTTACAGATTCTGTGTGTAATTAGCAACAACAGCGGTATTCATTATACAATTTTTAATCCATTTTGATGACCACCAGTTGTTCAACATATTTGAAGTATCTATGGGGAGACGTATGTGGGGTTAGACGTGTGTGATTTCTGCACTAAGTGGGATTTTCTCACAAAGTGGACGAAAATGCACAGTTAGACAACACAGCAACTAATCCTCATCTTTCTCTTCTCTTTTCATCTTCAGGTATGTTCATCCATGCTGCTACTACTACTCTGATCATTATTCTGTGAATTTCATCCCTGCAATCTGTGTTTAAGTATGTTCATCCATGCTGCTACTACTACTCTGATCATTATTCTGTGAATTTCATCCCTGCAATCTGTGTTTAAGTATGTTCATCCATGCTGCTACTACTACTCTGATCATTATTCTGTGAATGTCATCCCTGCAATCTGTGTTTAAGTATGTTCATCCATGCTGCTACTACTACTCTGATCATTATTCTGTGAATTTCATCCCTGCAATCTGTGTTTAAGTATGTTCATCCATGCTGCTACTACTACTCTGATCATTATTCTGTGAATTTCATCCCTGCAATCTGTGTTTAAGTATGTTCATCCATGCTGCTACTACTACTCTGATCATTATTCTGTGAATTTCATCCCTGCAATCTGTGTTTAAGTATGTTCATCCATGCTGCTACTACTACTCTGATCATTATTCTGTGAATTTCATCCCTGCAATCTGTGTTTAAGTATGTTATAGGAAGCTGTTATCTGTTTAAACTTAGGTTGGCACAGTCTTTTATTGCTGCCTAATTTATGATAGGTATCTGGCCTCCTCTATCCTTTCCCACAAATGTTTTCTTTTCCTTTGATTAGCTGACCAATTAGCACATCTGTAGTGTATTCCTAAATTAGACTGACTACATCTTAGTTTCATTCTATGGGGAGACGTATGTGGGGTTAGACGTGTGTGATTTCTGCACTAAGTGGGATTTTCTCACAAAGTGGACGAAAATGCACAGTTAGACAACACAGTTGGACAAACATTGGACTACATTTGACTTGCTTTAACTCCCAGCAATAAGCAACATCTGCCACAGCCTATTTCTGCACTACTTGTCTATTTATATGGAATACTGCTAAGAGGTAATTCTTAAAATATCCTTGCTTTTTGCTTTTACCCCTTTTTTCACAATGTTTCACAAATTGCTTTTCTTAGTCTCATTTCATGGCATGATCTTTAGGACTGTGTCATCTTTCACCCCTCCACCAACACACAAATTTGTTCATATTGCACCTGCATTACTCCACTCACCTCTATTTAACACCCATGAACTGTTGTCCTATTTATTATCTCTTACAAGTACAGCCTCCACCTGTCGTCAGAAAATAAAAGGCCACACATCTTACAATCCCCTTGCCTATCTTTCGCTCACTCTGCTTCTATTAGCTGGTGATATATCACCTAATCCAGGTCCCCCACACTCCTCACACACACATACATCAGAACACTACCGTTCTATAGCAAACCTCAAACACATCACCTGTCTACCCTCTCTTCCCAAGTCCTTTAAATGTGCCCTTTGGAATGCACGATCTGTTTGTAACAAACTTACCTCCGTTCATGATCTCTTCCTCTCAAAAAACCTCAACCTTCTGGCAATAACAGAAACATGGCTCATGCAATCAGACACTGCCTCACCTGCAGCACTTTCACATGGTGGCCTCCATCTCACCCACACCTCCAGACCTAAAGGCAGACAAGGAGGTGGGGTTGGACTACTTCTCTCCCCACAGTGCACATACACAGTTCTACCAAATGTCCCATCACTCACGTTCACATCTTTTGAAGTACATGCTATTCGCATTTTTAATCCATTCTCCCTACGTGTTGCGGTGATCTATCGTCCCCCTGGAGCACACCAACAATTTATTGAGGATTTCTCTGCATGGCGCCCTCACTTCTTATCTTCAGACATCCCCACCATCATCATGGGTGACTTCAACATCCCCATTGATAACCCACCTTCCAAAGCTGCTTCCAAACTACTCTCTCTAACATCCTCACTTGACCTCTCCCAGTGGATTGAATCATCTACTCATAAGGATGGCCACTGCCTTGATCTTGTTTTCTCTAGACTATGCTCAGTTTCTAACTTTATTAATACACCCTTCCCCCTCTCGGATCATCACCTTATCAGCTACACTCTCACCCCCACTGCTCTAACCTCTCTACTGTCTAACTCAACCAAGCCTCCTCATACTCGTAGAAATCTGAATTCTATTAATCTTCAACAGTTTTCCACCTCTCTCCAACACCTTCTCTCCCCTATCTCTACATTCTCATCCCCTGAGATGGCAGTACCTCATTTTCACCTAACCTTAGCAACGGCCCTTGATCAAGTGGCTCCAGCGACACTTCATACTACACGTCGACTTCGATGTCAACCGTGGCACACCAAAGCAACACGAAATCTTCAAAAACTGTCCCGTAAAGCAGAACGTCACTGGCGTAAATCTCGAAGCTCTAATGACTTCTTCACATATACTTCTGTCTACCACTCCTATCGAAATGCTCTGGACACTGCAAAACAAACATACTTTCAATCTCTTATCTATGCTCAGGCTTCTAACCCCAAACGCCTTTTCAATACATTTAATCATCTTCTCAATCCTCCCACCCCGAACCCTCCATCTACTATCAGTGCTCAGGATCTTGCTACCTACTTCAAGGACAAGATTGATAAGATCAGACTAGAAATGGTATCCTCTTCCTCAACAAGCCATCAGCTCATTTCCTTCCCACTACCCTCTGACACCCTCTCTTCATTTGACCCCACAAATGAAGAGGAAATTTCTACGCTCTTCTTATCTTCCTACTCTACCTCCTGTCCTCTTGATCCTATTCCCTCGCAAATTGGTAGATCCCTGTCTTCTGTGCTCATTTCACCTCTAACTCAAATCTGTAATCTCTCACTCTCTACTGGCATCTTTCCATCACTATACAAGCATGCAGTGATTACTCCTATTCTAAAAAAACAAAACTCCGACCCAAACTCTCTCTCAAATTACCGTCCCATCTCTCAGCTCCCTTGCCCCTCCAAGCTTCTAGAGAGACTTGCCTACACTCGCCTCACACGCTTTCTTTCCGCAAACAACCTGTTGGATCCTCTTCAGTCAGGCTTTCGTTCTCAACACTCCACAGAGACTGCGCTGACCAAGGTTGTTAATGATCTGATCACTGCTAAGACTGAACGCCATTACTCTCTCCTAATTCTCCTTGATCTCTCGGCTGCATTTGACACAGTTGACCACTCTCTTCTCATACAAACGCTGCAATCCCTAGGTCTTCAAGACACAGTTCTATCCTGGTTCTCATCTTACCTCTCTAATCGCTCTTTCACTGTTAATTTCTCTGGAGCCACATCTGCTCCGCTTCCCCTATCAGTTGGAGTACCACAAGGCTCGGTGCTAGGTCCTCTGCTGTTCTCTATCTATACCGCTTCTCTTGGAAATCTAATAAGTTCCTTTGGCTTTCAGTATCATCTCTATGCGGATGATACCCAAATCTATCTATCCTCTCCTGATATCTCGACATCTGTGTTGTCCCGTGTAACTGACTGTCTTTCTGCCATTTCATCTTGGATGTCCTCTCGTCAACTCAAACTTAATCTTTCTAAAACAGAGTTAATAATATTCCCACCCGCCAACAAGAGCATACCTGACATTTCTATCTCTGTTGATAACATGACCATAAATCCCACCCCACAAGCTCGCTGCCTAGGTGTAATCCTTGATTCACGCCTATCCTTTGTTCCCCACATTGACTCTATATCTAAATCATGTTACATACATCTAAAGAACATTTCCAGAATCCGCACATATCTCACACAAGACACTGCTAAAACCTTAATTCATGCACTAATCATCTCCCGCATTGACTATTGCAATTCCCTCCTTACTGGTCTTCCCAAAAACAGACTCAAACCCCTAAAATCTATTTTGCATGCTTCGGCAAGACTGATTTTTCTTGCAAATAGCTATTCCTCTGTTGAATCACTCTGTATGTCTCTACACTGGCTGCCTGTCTTCTACCGAATCCAATATAAAATACTTTTACTAACCTACAAGGCCATCAACAAGGCTGCACCAACATACATCTCCTCTCTTGTCTCAAAATATCTCCCAACTCGGCAACTCCGTTCTGCAAAAGATCTGCGTCTCTCATCCACCCTCATTACATCCTCCCATTCCCGGTTACAGGACTTTTTTCGGGCTGCACCCACTCTATGGAACTCTCTCCCTCGCACAATAAGACTCTCCTCTGTTCTACAAACTTTCAAGCGTTCTCTGAAAACCTACCTATTCAGACAAGCGTATAATATTCCTCAACCACCATCTTAACCTCACTACCTTTAGCCTGTTACACAATTTCACACAAGACAACTACCCCCGGACCAACATTATTGTGTGACAGGATCATTTAGCTTATGAGTCACCCTACCTTTGCAGTCTGGCTGGGCCAAGATGCAAAATGTATACTTAACCTCATGTGTCAATCTCCCATTGTCCCATAGATTGTAAGCTTGCGAGCAGGGCCTTCTCACCTCTTTGTCTGTTTTACCCAGTTTGTTTATTAGTTTATTACGTTTGTCCCCAATTGTAAAGCGCTACGGAATATGTTGGCGCTATATAAATAACTGATGATGATGATGATGATGATTAGCGTATCCCCACTGGAATCCAGTGTTACAGATTCTGTGTGTAATTAGCAACAACAGCGGTATTCATTATACAATTTTTAATCCATTTTGATGACCACCAGTTGTTCAACATATTTGAAGTATCCTCCTTCAATGATCACTCACAATGTTCTTGGTTGTACTAAACACACTTTCCAAGTACACACTGGAGGGTGTACACCATAGCTAGTTTTTACAAGTGGTGCCAATATTGCCTTTTTTACCTCCCAGAATTCAAAGGAACTGTGTGAGATGCTAATTTTCACATTATCATTAAAGTATTTCTCCACCATTCTACTAATACAAAGTATATCAGATTGAGATGTGGTAGTGGTGTCAATATATTTGGGCACTGCTTTTAAGCTTTACCAGTTGTCATAATAATCTTTCACATCATAAGTTTTTTTTCTGGCAGAAGTCAGATCTATGTGCAACTTGAGACAACAGCTTGCTCACAAGGAGCTATTTGCATCAGTAAAAATTTGTGTCAATTGGAAAGAAAGACATTACAGATGACTTAAACCTAGGATCAAGCATGGTTACCAAAATGTAGTTATCCAATTTCAAGATGCTGCAAACTCTTGAGTACTGACAAATCAAATAAAGAACTTGATCTACAAGGCCACCATACTTATCAGAATCGCTTACTTTCGTATCCTCATTCAGTTTCTCCTGCTGCTTTTCCAGTAGTTTGATTAAGGGTATGGCTTAACTGGCAATGACTGAACTCACTTCATTTGTTATCATTTCCAAATGGTTTGAGTATCTTTCATAAAACTGAAAGGATTCTCCAATGTGCTGGAGTAAGGTAACCGTTCCCTCCTCTCCCTGGCATGCTGTGTAGGTTTTAATAGCCTGTTTCTGTTTCTCTAGTCACTGAAGCATATAAATGCTGTGGAATTTCACCTCCTTACAGCCTCGCTTCAGTTGGTGGCATGGTAGATATTATCTTTTTTTACAGCTGCTGCAATGTTCTACATACAGTCCCTGTATGTTTAAAGTACCCAGACATTTTTTGACTCAAAGACATTCTGAACCACCATGTTTTTGTGTGTCTGTAAAGCATAGTATGAGTTGAATTTTGCCCAGTCATTGTGCCTGAGGCATTAAGGCAAGCAAAGCAAAAACAAGGAGTAAGTTTGCTCCTCGACAAACCATGTTAGAATACAATGGGTGCAAATTAGTTAATTATTTTGCACATTAATTAAATACTGGATGTTTTTTCATGAAGCACACAAATAGTTTAGAGCTTTATTTTTACATTAAAATTTAAAGTTAATCTAGGACCTGCTCTACCCCAACTATAAATCTGTCCCCACATTTTAAATTTACCTCAGTCCCCAATGCAACATTGTTTTGACCAGGTGCAAAGTTACACCTTCATTTCGTTTACTCTCCTTAATGACTCAGGCCCATTATACGCACATAGGGCCTGATTCATTACGGAAAGCAAAGCAAAAGAAATGAGTAATTTTGAACCTTGGCAAAACCATGTTCTATTGGAGTCCTGAGAAAGCATGAATAGTTTGGCACGGCACATCAAAACATACTCAACGAGGTTAAGGGCTCTCCTCGTATTATTGGACAACTGATGTCCCAATATGAAACCCATCGGGTCAGGGGGAATGAAGGAGGGTTGAAGGGGACTTATCCTATTAGAGAACAGTTTGGCATAGATTTTAAGGTCCGTGTTAAGAAGGGCAATCGGCCTGTAATTTCAGCAATCAGCCACATTTTTCCTCGGTTTTGGAATGGTCACATCCAAGTCTCGACATCTCCTCAGGTAACCCACCACAGTCCCTGCCCACAATGAATAACATTACTAAGATGGGGACAAGGTCCTTCTAAGAGGTATTATAGAAATCATTGGTGTGCCCATCTGGGTCAGGGGCTTTAAATTTCGGGAGTCTTTTAATAACCTTAGTAACCTCATCAGAGGTCCAGGGGGTATTCAGAGCCTGGAGGGCCTCTAAATCTAAGGAAGGAAGGTGTAAATGTTGGAAGAAGTTTTTTATTTCAGTTAGGGAGGGTTGGGGTATGTTTGGATCGTCATTGAGATTATAGAGGCTAGCATAGTACTTCTCGAACAGATTGGCAATATCTCAAGGTTTTGATAGTTTTAAACCGCCAGGTCCAGAGAGATGCTGGATATAATTCCTGACTTGTTGTCCCCAGAGTTCTGTGTCAGCATATGGACCGTTTTATCCCTACTTTGTGTGGGGAAAGAGGAGCTGCTGGAGCTTGTGTCTAACCTGGATCAGTTCATTCTTTACAGCGTGGAAGAGGCAAGATTTATTGTAACTTTCAACTTCACAAGTTTAGCTTTGAATTTTTGTTGCATGAAGGCATTGGCCTTTTTGAGTCTAGCATCTGTTTGAATTGCGGACTCCCAGTGTACTGCCTTAAGGGCACACCAATGTATAAAAACTGAGGTTTCCTTTATGGAGTTGGCGGCAAGGTAATTGTCTAGTGATTCTTGAAGGGTGGTCTTACCTTTGAGTGAGGTAAGGAGATAGGCAGGTAAGCAGCATGGCCCAGGAGGGGAGGTTAGAGGAGAAGCGAACCAAGAACATAAAAGTGGGGCACGGTCAGACAAGGTAATCGGGAGTATAGAAAGTGATTTTGAGTTTTAGAGGGACCATTTGTCAGTAAATTTCAGGTCAATTATAGAGTAGATATTGTGTATGTGAGAGTGATAAGTGAAGTCTTTCTCTCCAGGGACAAACACATGCAAGGATCATACAAGTCATATTCTGCTATTAATTTGTGAAATGAGAGGGAAGGGCCTGTAGAGTCATGGGGTAAATCGGTTTCAGGAGGGTAAGTTTTATCCAGTCAGGGGTCTAAAATTGGATTAAGGTCGCCCATCAGAAAAATACTGCCATTTCAGATTTTCTGTATCTCACTTAAAATGGCCTTCAGAAACGCTATTTGTCTACAATCAGGGGCATACTGGGGAACCAACGTGACCGCTCTGCTGTCTAAATGACCAGTCAAGATCAGATAGCAACCTAGCCTTTCCTCTAATTTCTGATGTAATGTGAATGAGATGTCGGAACCAAACAGGATGGCCATGCCATTGCATTTGAGTGGACTTTTGGCTGAATAGCACATGGGGTAATGTTTATCCCTGTGGAAGGGGGGTCCTCTCAAGCAAAAATTTGTTTCCTGCAGTGCCATAACAACTGCTCTGCTATATCTGAAAAATGTATTCAGGGCTAAGCGCCGAGATTAGGCCCTGTACATTCAAGGAAAATAATTTAGCCATAGGAGCCAGGGTACATAAGCAAAAGTACCCACAGATAGAAACATTGATAACACTCGGAAAGGAGATGAGACAGTAGCAGGCAGATAATTTTGCTTAGATAGTGAGTGTCTGCTATTGGAGGGGAGGGGGGTAGATGGTGGCAAGGGAGGAGAAAAAACGTAAATAACCCAGAAATGGGGTTAGCGTATTTGCCCCATTGGGAGGGAGCCAGCAAAATGAGTACTATTTGGAGGCGTGGAGCCTGGGTCAGAGGCAACCCCGTCCGTGTCCTATTTTACAGTAAATTTAGAGGGGCAGCCTGGACAAAGGAAAATATGTTGACACGGAAATGCATAAAGCTTCAAAACAGAAAAAAAAGCATAGCAATGCACATCAACATAGTAAAAGTATATAAACCTGTAATCAACATATAACGATAATAGAACTAGTGTATTGGTCCCCAAAAGAGGGACCTTTGGCAATGCTAGGTGGTACCAGGCAGACAGGCGAGAGATGAGGTGGCCATGTAAGGCAACATATAACCTGGACAAACCAGGTCCCCGGTCACCCAGCCTACCCACAGAGCCACCACACCGATGAAACATATATAAAGAAAATTGCAAAACCATTTGATAGGAGTCTAAAGCCTAGAGGACACGTGATGGGTATCAGAAACTTTTACTGCATTATGGAAAAGAAATTATTGTACTAGGTAATATCTAGATCAGGGAAGTCATCTGGAAAGACCAACCAGAAATATGTCGATCTACATGCGGATTCAGAACTGTTTTATCAACGAGACAGACTGTGAGCCGGAATAAACAGTGCCAAGGGAACACAGTAGGTGCCCTTTCAATATCTTCTGACGCTTGATAAACCTGTAAGAAAACAAGATTATATAATTACAACTCAAGCTCAAGGCTAAATCAGGACCGTCCCGTGGGTTGAGCAATCAGGTGAAATCTGGGGTTTAGTTTGGGTCGGGTTGGAAGTGAAAGTGATGTCCTCTCCATTTAGCAAATGGACGCACCCTTCAGGAGTGCAAATAATGTGTCTAGAGTAGTTTTTCTGAACAATAATCTTCACCGGGAACCCCCAACGAAAGAGGATGTCGTTGTCACGTTCTGCTCCATTAACAGCATGGAATGATCGCCTCAGAAGAATAGTAGCCGCAGAGAAGTTAGGAAATAGTAGAATATCTGCAAATACTTCTGTGTTTTCAGCTGCTCTGGCTTCTCTCAAAAGTTGATCCTTAATGTGAAAGAAATGCATCCTGAGCAGTGTGGCTCTAGACAAGGATCTCATGAATTGTCTGAGTTTAGGCAAGCAATGCACTCTGTCTATAAGGAAGTCGTGATCTGAGGCTGAGGGGAGCAGTTTGTGAAAGAGTTCCAGGACATAGGAGTGGAAGTCAGCATTGACAACAGATTCCGGGATGCCCCTATTTTTCGCATTGTTGCTTCTGGAGTGATATTCCATATCTGCCATTTTGTCTTGAAAGAGTCCAACCCCTGTCATAGCGCATCATGAGTTTCTATCAAGTCATTGTGTGATACCACAACTTCGACTACTTTTTGGTCAAGATGGTTAGTGCGGTTCCCAACTTCCTCTATTTTGCCATAGCGGTGCTAAATTCGGTATTTAGAGCGGCAAGCATATATTGCATCGTGCCAACAGGGATAGTGGCATTGGGGTGATGAAGTGCCAATAAAGAGGAAGGGGATAGGGGATCAGAGGGCTCAAAATTTCCAGTACCTGCAGGAAGCGGGGGCGCTGATAGCACTTTCTTTTGACCCAACTTTCATGATTTTATCAGGCTGATCCTGAAACTCGCTGTTGCATTTAATAAGCATCTATGTGTTACGTGTTCAGCCTGACTCTCATATATTTAAACAAGCTGTCTGTGTAGATCGCTATTGCTATCATATTCTTTATATCTTTGAAAATTCTTTATTAAAAACTATTTGACATGTCTCATATAGGATAGTCAGGTTCATACTATCTAGTGCTGTTATATTTAATCAATGCTTGCATGTTTTTTTATTCAGCTGGGCTCTTATGAATATAGCAGGTTGTCACTGTAATACTCAACTCGTTATATCATGTATTCTTAGAGACATGCTACACATCTAATTAAATCCTTCCTCCCCAATAGGACCTAGCAGATTTTACTGTGGCTAGATCACAATATGTGTAAAACTCCAGATCCTACTAATACAAGTTAATCCGTGCATTGTTCACTAACTTCTTGTTTCTATAAACATAATTTGCAGTGCATTCTTTGCACTAATTGAATATAGTATGAGTCTGGCAATGATGTTATATTGTGTATTACCATTAGATGTGATGCCAAATAATAAAATTTTACATTAGGGAATCCTCTAGCTCACCCTTGCAGTCGACTTTCAGTCATAACAATTTAGCCACAAATTATATTTTTCCCCAACTAAATCCTAACCCTTACATTTCTTCTATTGCCCTATCCTGCAGCAATAAATTTGCTCAATTGATTCCCACACAATAGAACACAAATACATCAGGGAACCTGAGTCAGAGCTTGGTGAATACTAGAGATGCTTGGGCTTGGTTCTCTGAGAACGGAGCCCACCCGAACTTCGCAGATTCAAGTACCAAGTCGAGCTGACTTTTGCACGCCCTCATAAGTTAAAACGAAGCAAAACATCATTGTTGCGTCGTCGGATCTCACGTGTTTTGGATTCTATAAGTACTGCCCTCCACGGAGATCCATCGCCATTTCTCAGAGAGACACAGAAAGGGTAGCAGGGTTGTTAGCAGTCTCTAGTGCAGTTGGGCAGGGTCATTAATGAAAGAGAAAGAGGAGGGGTGCCAGTGCTCTTGGCAGTCCCCCGTGACATTGTACTGTGACATAGTTCACACAGAAACAGAAGAGGTGGCAGTTTTCAGTGCTGAAAGACACATTATAGGGCTGGCAGTGTAAATAAAAGTCTCCAGTAACATTCTAGTGTGCCATAGCTCACCCAGAAACAGGAGAGGTGGCAATGTTAAGTGCTGAAAGGAAAATTGTAATAATATGGCTGGCAGTGATTTTAAAAGTCTCCAGTGACATTGTACTGTGCCATAGCTCATACAGAAACAGGAGGGGTGGCAACGTCCTTGTCACTCTCCAGTCACATTGCTCTGTGCCATTGCTCATACAGAAACAGGAGGGGTGGCAGTGTTCTTGTCACTCTTCAGTCTGAGTGCCGTTGGTCACACAGAAACAGGGGTAGCAGTGTTCTTGTCACTCTCCAGTCTTCAGTCACATTGTTCTTGACACTCTCCAGTCTCAGTCAGGATTATACTAATCCCTCTACGTCATGTATAAAAGTCTATGTTCAAGTGCACAGTGGTTTTAAGTCAGGGAAACAAAAATGTAAAAAAAAGCTGGTACCTTTTTAAAGAAAAAAACACCTCCCTAATAAAAGATGAAAGTTTACTGTAGAAAAACATAAATTAGCCAACATGCCATTCTACCCAAAATGTTAACAAGCATAAAGGCATGAGCTAGCTTCCTTCTCTCAGCTAGGTCCCAGCACCTGCAATCTACACTGTAATCATCCTCACCCTCATCAGTGCAGCAGCGGATCCAGGGGGGGGCGATCGGGGCAATCGCCCCCCCACCCCCCAGCAGGGGCTTGCTGCCGACGGCTGCACAGTATGTGCAGGTCCGTTCGGCAGTGACAGTGTGCTGCCTGGCTGCTCTGATTGTGTTCTAAACACAATCAGAGCAGCCGGGCAGCACATTGTCACTGCCGAGCGGACCTGCACATAGCGTGCAGCCGCCGGCAGCCTTAGAAATCAGAATGGGGGCGGAGCCTAAATCGGCCCCCCTAACATTGCCCCGGGTACAAACATTTTCTAGATCCGTCCCTGCATCAGTGTGTACATCAACCTCACACTATACTAATTCATCCCTGCAGGAATCCACCATCACAGAAGTCTCTGTACTTTGATGTAATTGCTGGTAATTGCCTTCCCCATTGAACTTGTAGTTAATTTTACGACAGAGCTGTCACGATTTTTGGGCAATTCTTTTAAACCAGACCAAGGGGTAAATTTACTAAACTGCGGGTTTGAAAAAGTGGAAATGTTGCCTATAGCAACCAATCAGATTTTAGCTGTCATTTTGTAGAATGCCCTAAATAAATGATAACTAGAGTCTGATTGGTTGCTATTGGCAACATCTACACTTTTTCAAACCCGCAGTTTAGTAAATATACCCCCAAATGTCAAAATGTTGTGCCGACTCATCTGCATCACCACTGGGTGTCTTGAGAAAGCTAAGTATTTTCCTAGCAGCAGTTGCCAAAGAAACTGAGGGAGGATGACTCATTGGGTCATGTACCACTTGAGCTGTCAGCTTGCTGACCAGGAGCTCATTGCATCTCTTGAGATCTGGGTCAGCTGGAAAGAAATAGAAGACATAGCTCTTCACCTAGGATCATGCCCAGTTGCCAAAATGTAGTGATCTGATATCAAGATGTTGATAACTCTCTGATTCCTGGTGAAGTGAAAAAAGTATTAGATCTACACGTCCTACATAGTTAGCGGAATTGCCTAGTTTCATCTCCTCCTTCAATTTCTCTAGCTGCTTTTCCAAAAGTCTAAATAGGGGAATCATTTGACTCAAGCTAACAGTGTCTGAACTCGCTTCACATATGAATATTTAGAAAGGTTTCAGCACCTTGCACAACACGTAAAGAATGCTCCACTGCGTTGATTTAAAGTAAATTCCCTCTCAAATTTGATTCTTCATGTAGCAGCTGCAATCTCCTACATGTTGCAGAATACCAAAAATGACCCAAATAATTTCTGGACACCTACAGCATCTAATGCATGTCACTGCTATTTTTTAAAAAGCTCGGTACCACAAAGCTGATTGTGTGAGCAAAACAGAGAATGTGATGGAATATTCCCCGCTGTAATGCTGTCACATATTGTTGGCGTTATCACAAATGATATATCCATACTGCAATGACATCCCATAGTTTTTCAAACAGGTTGTCATCAGTATGCCTCTTAGTGTAACCGGTGATACACAAATTTAGGATACCACTTTGTATTTGCAACAGGATCAGGGGTATATTTGTGTAGCTGACAACGGCGCTAATGATTATGTTGATGAGGATGATGGTAAGGATGATTTTGTTTGTGTAAGTCCTGCACCAGTTGAAGCAGTTCTTGCCAGTTATAAGAAGAAGGTGATTGTCATGCCTGGGCATAAGGCCAAAAAATCCACCTCTTATGTGTACAATTATTTTTAGACAAATCCTCACAACAGTTGTCTAGCCATTTGTAGCATTTGTAAAGCCACACCGACAACACCTTCCTCATCAATATCCTCATTGGTGATCAGAGTTAGTCCTGCATCCAAGTTGCTATGGCTAGATGAATTCTCCCCTATCCAGGATTCCTCTGAAGAATTCTTGAGTGTTAGTCCCGTTCCTGCTGCTGCTGCTGCTGCTGGATCTTCATCCCAGAAGTAGACCAAGAAAAAGACTACTAGTAGTTTACAACAATTGATTGTTAAACAATCATTTGCAAGAGGAAGCAAGTATGAAAGCTGTCACCCAGTTGCAAAGCGGATCACAGAAGCCATGGCAACTATGTTAATATTAGATCTGCGTCCAATATCCACAACTAATGCGACTGGTTTTAAACAGTTAATTGAGGTCCTGTGTCCCCGTTGCCAAATTCCATCACAACACCATTTTACTAGAAAAGCAATTCCTCACCTCTACCAGTTCCATAAAATGCAATTATTGGACTACAAAATGCCATTCTACCCACTGTACACTTCACCACAGATATGTGGACAAGCGGAACTGGGCAAACTAAAGATTATATGACTGTGACAGCCCACTGGGTTGGTGAAGTGCCTTCAGCAGCAGGAACAGCAGCAGCATGTACCCAACAACGCCAGATTATTCAAAGGCAGGCTACTCTGCATATCAGTGGTTTCACTAATAGGCATACCGATGATAACCTGTTTGAAAAACTAAGGGATGTCATTGCAACATGGCTTATCCCGTTTGGGCTATCCTGAGTATATGTCATTTATGATAACGCCACCAATATTGTTAGAGCATTACAGCTGGGTGGAATCCATCACATTCCATATTTTGTTCACACAATCTACTTGGTGGTGCAGAGATTTTTGAAAAATGACAGAGACATGCAGGAGATACTGTCTGTGGGCCGAAAAATTTCGGGACATTTTCGTCATTCTGCAACAGCATATAGGAAATTGCAGCAGCTGCAAGAACAATTTATTTTGCCCTGCCACAAACTGAATCAAGAGTTGATAACAAGGTGGAATTGCACACTTTATATGCTTGTGAGGATGGAGGAACAGCGAAATGCCATCCACGCTTACTCCACAAGCAATGACAATCGGAAAGGAGGGGGAATGTATTTTACTCAAGCGCAGTGATTTCTTACTGTGTTGTGCAAGGTGCTGAAACGATTCAAAGTAGTCACCTGTGAAGTGAGTTCAGATACTGATAGCTTGAGCAAAGTGATTCCCTTAATTAGACTTTTGGAAAAGCACCTTAAAAAAATTGAAGGAGGAGATAAAACAAAAAAATTACGCTTAGTATGTCGCACTTGTAGATTAAGCACTTTAATTGCTTCGTCAGGATCGAAGAGTTATCAACTTTTGGAATTCGTATCACTCCATTCTGGCGACTATGCTTGATCCTAGGTTTAAGAACTATGTTCTCTTTATTTCCCACTGTCCCAGAATACAAGAGATGCAATGAGCTCCTGGTGAGCAACTTGACAGCTGAGTGGTATCTTACACTACGGCGTCCCCTACTTCAGTTTCTCAAGCTACTGCTGCTAGGAAAAAACTAAGCTTTTCTAAGAGACCCAAGGATGATGCAGATGATTCAGCAGAACATTTTGATATTTGGTCTGGTCTAAAAGAATTGCCCAAAAATCGTGACAGCTCTGTCGTAAAATTAACTACAAATTCCACAAGAAAAACCTTTACTGGCATTTAGATCAAAGTACAGAGACTTCTGTAACGGTGGATTCCAGCCGGGATTAATTATTATTGAGTAATGATGTACACACTGATGAGGGTGAGGATAATGACAATGTAGATTGCAGGTGCTGGGATCTATGTTAGAGATGGAAGCTAGCTGATGCTGAAATGCTTATTTATATTTGGGTAAAATGACATGTTGGCAATTTTATGTTTTTCTACAGCAAAGTTTCACCTTTATTAAAGATGTGTTTTTTTCTTTAAAAAGGTACCAGCTTTTTTTTACATTTTTGTTTTTCACATTTATGTTCCAGAGACTTCTGTAATGGTGGTTTCCTGCGGGGTTGAATTAATATTGTGTTAGGATGAAGGTTGTTTTTAATTATCCTTTCAATTGCTTCTCTCTTGTACTTGTTACCACATATTTTCTTTTTCACTGGGGTCACCATCTCCAACCCACCGGGGCACCCCGATTTGGTCTTCGTCTGATAAATACACACATCCCGGGAGGTCAGCGCTCATCGCCATGTATTATCTGTAGAATTACCACAGTTATCAAAGTAACGGGTGGAGCGATCAAAGGAACCATAACTGATTTAATGAGCCATTCTCAGTTTCACTGTACCGGCCGTGTGCTCTGTGCGACGGCGATCTCTTCGTCTTCACCTTCCAAATCTTCATCTGCAGGGGCCGGTGACACACCCATTTGTTTTCTCAGGTGTCTTAGTTGTTCTTTAAACTGGACAAATTTATCATCCTGCCTCTGGTGGGCTGAAGGCAGCTAAACTATTGGTAGCTTGTTTTGTGGGGGCCTGAACAAACCAAGCACTTCAGCCACAAAAGTGGCACTCCTTGTCACTGGAGTGCTTGGTTGTTAAACGGTACATATCCTTTTCAATATGTTTCATAAGGGTGGGTGGGAGGACCTAAGGACAATTCCATCTTGCACCACTTTTTTTCTGCTACTGCTGTGTGGCAATATTTCCTAGATGTCCTGTGAACTGCCATGTGTTTGTGCTCACTGCAGTCTTTGTCCGAAAGTGTATGAAAATAATATTGTGACCTGTGAGGTGGTCAAAATTCACTGGAAATGACTGGAAATTAGTTCTATTGAGGTTAATAATAATGTAGGAACAAAAAAAGAGCAAAATAATGTGCTTTTACCATATTTTAGCAATTTGTCAAAAAAATTACAAAAACCAAAACCAAAACACGAGGGTCAGTGAGCATCTCTGGTGATTACTATAGTTGCCACTTTGTCATTGTGGGTGGGTAAAGCATAAATCCCACAGAATCAAGGGGGGCCAGGATTAGCACCACTTGCATTTTTTACCCTTAGAAAACAAGAACACAGTGCACATTGCAGTTCATTATAGAAAAGCACAGGGTTTAATCTCATTGTAAATAACCAAATGCCACTACTGGTTTAAAATTGAATGAATGGCGATCAGAATTGAGATGTGATAACAGTTCCTAACACTTGTTATTATTTAAAGGTTTTCTATATTTGCTATTAAAAATAACTTTCATTTTGATATTAGTTAACTGGGTTCACTAGAAGTGGCCACTTTCACTAACTGATTTATTTTGACATCTGCCTATAAAGGAATGATCTCTGACCATTTGAGCAATTAAGTTGAGTATCATTGAACTCTGCTCTGCACACAAACATCTGAAAAGTGTATACTGTATAATCAAATTGTTTCTCTTATGGCATGAGAAAGAAAATGTAGCTTGAAGTTTAACATGGAGAATCACATTACCCATGTGAATTGAGAACAGATCAATTCATCAAACTCAAACTTAACACTTAACAACGCTTTTCCTCAAATAAAATATTTAATGCCTTTATATAGTTTTCTGCATTTTATCTTTATTTTATATCATTTTATTTTGGCAGTCATTCTAAAAATAAGTCTGTTGAATCATGAAGGATAGGAATTAAAGCATCATGCAGTAGCCTGAAGTCATACATCCTTGATTCATGGGTGGAAGGGCATGGGTCCTAGTGTTTTTGTTGGTGTGTGAAATAGAAAGAAAATATCTTGAATGGTACATTAAACACAGTCAGTGCCTTTTCTATTTGCATATTTTTACAATTGACAACAATTGACACACCTGTCTCGCTGGTTGAGTTCTGTACATAAATTAAATGTTTATATAATAAAAAATAAAATTAAAAAGGTTGAACGCGAATTTCCAATAACATTTCAAAAAATAATTTGTGTTAAAACATAGCCACCTCTTTCTTGGAATTAGGCTATGGATACATATTTTATTATTTCATTTTGTAACAGGTTTATATTGATTTAGCTAAAAGTGTTAGACTAGCTGCTAGATAACAGTCTTCCAGGTATGCACAACTAATTAGTTGCTGAACAGGTTTTACAGCTTTTTCCAAATCAGCTCAACAGTCATACTGTAAGGCTCAAAATCACTGACATTTGCTGAATTTCAAAACTTGCTGGACCTGACTGATGTCTCTGATTACTAAGGCTGATTTAACTGACAGGTCACCATGCTGTGCTAAGTATTTCCACAAATTACGTGTATGGAAAACTGTACTTTTTTAAAATCTAAAATTGTTCTCTTACTAAACTGTAATACAATGGATCATCACTTTAATAGAAAACTTTTGGCCCTCTTACTAAAATGAGTTCTCAGTATGGTATGATTTTTTTATCATATATATGGCCCAGTGTCTACTATTTACTAAGCTGCTGTAACTAACAAGTGTGTCTATAACTTAAACACTGCTACTTACTAAACATAATTATTTCTATGGGCTTGCTGGGTCTGCTGCAATAGAAGTCCCACTACTCTCCTAAATCCATTGTCCCCTCCCAAGTGAGATGGTGGCCTGGAATGTGATATATATATATATATATATAGAGAGAGAGAGAGAGAGAGAGAGAGAGAGAGAGAGAGAGAGAGAACTACATTAGTGCTTTTGTTCTATTGCATTAGGCAAAATGTTGCTATAAATCAAGTTCCCTGACTATAGGTTAAGGGATTATTTTAAATGATCTTTTATTTAAAAAAAATACTACCCTCTGGTGTGTATAAATATGCGAGATATATATATATATATATATATATATATATATGTATATATATATATATATATATATTTACATATATACAGGGTCGGACTAGCCCGTTGGGGAGCCGGGGTATTCCCTGGTAGGCACCGGCCCTATTGGCTCTCTTCTTCGTTGGTGGGGGGAGCGGGTACCTTAAAAAAAAAAAAAAATACAAAAATCACTCACGTGATCGCAAGGTCGGCGCCTCTTCTCCCTCCTCTCTGTTCCGTTTGCACAGGATGTCGGGCGTGACGTCATCATGCCTGATGTTCAGTGAGGATCAATGCAGAGAGGAGTCGGCAAGAAGACAGAAGACAGGAAGAGAAGAAAAAAGAAGAAAGAAGCCGATAAAAAAAGTAAGTGAAGAAACGGAAGCAAGGGGAGCAAAGGCAGCATGGCAGACTGTGAAGAGGGGCAAAGGCAGCATGGCAGCGGAAGAAGGGGGACAAAGGCAGCATGGCAGAGTGTGAAGGGGGCAAATGCAGCATGGCAGACTGTGAAGAGTGGCAAAGGGAGCATGGCAGAGGATAGAGGGGGATAAAGGCACATGTTAGAGTGTGAAGGAAGGCAAAGGCAGCATGGCAGACTGTGAAGAGGAGCAAAGGGAGCATGGCAGATGAAGAAGGGGGACAAATGCAGCATGGCAGAGTGTGAAGGGGACAAAGACAGCATGACAGACTGTGAAAAGGGGCAAAGGCAGCATGGCAGAGTGTGAAGGGGGACAAAGGCAGAATGGCAGATTGTGAAGGGGGCAAAAGCAGCATGGCACAGTGTGATAAAGGGGGGCCAGGAGAAAGGGGGGAGCAAAAGCACCATGGAGGGCATAGTGTGATCATAAGGGGGCAAAGCATGGCGATGAAGCACAGTATTGTGTGTGTGATGGCACAGCGGGTTTGTGGCAATGCAATGTGTGTATGGTAGGTGGGGGCAAACTAATGGGTGCTATTTTGCTTGTGGGGTGATGTTGGGGCAATTTAATTTCATTGTGGGGACTATTCATTTAAGATGGGGTAGTTTGGGGGCTATTAATTGAATGTGGAGCTGAGTTTGAGGAGCATGAGGTCTATTTATTAAATGAGAATATGAATTATTTAATGGCACTGAGGGTTGTAGGAAATAGGTATATTTATTATACGTAAATGCTATTGATTAATTGCTGGGGCTGTTTGGAGGGAGGAAAATAGGTTTATTTTTTAAATGGGAATACTATTACTTTAATGTTGGGGCTAGGTATTAATCGTGGGTCCTATTGATTTAATGCCAGGGCTGGTTGGTATTTTCTAAATGTACCCATTTTTTTTCCAAACAGGGCCCCCAACATTCCAGGATCCAGACAAGCAACAACACATACATTATTTTTATTATTATAATTGTTGAGCAAAGTTTATATCTGTTGCACTAATTCCGTTTCAATGACTGGACACTATAACTTATCTACATGTTCTGATTTTGCTACCTTCCATCTAGCTCAAATCTTTATTACATAATTTGTGACTATGGTAGTTGAACTAATTATTATTAATCTGCATGTAAGGACATTGGTTTTCTATTTTTATATTTCAGAAGCACGATATAGGCTAAAGGAGTGTAAACAAAATAAAAAAACGTCTGTGGACTATACTGATAGTGGTGGCCACATATGAAATGATTGGCCATGCCTGTTTAAATGGCGACACTTACTCTAGTTAACAGTGTTGGTACACAGTTTGCTTCTTGGCATAAATTTTAAAAAAATGGTTAGTTCAAGCACTCTACCAAGGGTAATTTATGGACTGCCACTCAGTCACTGCTTATTTTTCAACTATGCATGCATTAACACAGCAGAATGCCGACACTCTACTTATTGCATGGAAGGATGGGATGACTATAGAGCATTACAGAACTGGTTACAGAATAGATGTAGTGATGCACCCCACTATTCACCACAATACACACTTCAAATGAAAAAGATAGATTTTGCTCTGTAGTGCAAAATGTTTGAATATTATATTGTAGGGGTGGAGATTTAGCAGCACTTTTCTGGGAACCACAATGCTTTCAAACAAAATAAAAAAAACTGGTAGTAAAGCTGGTACGCACTACAGTAAATTACTGCAGGTGCGATTTCTGTAACGATTTTACCAACGACTGATAGTCCCAGTGAGCATGCTGATTTATGTGTACACATCTACATGATTTACTATAAGCTCTGTGCTCTTTATCTCTCATAACCATCTGATGAAAAAATCGTGAAAGTACACACTCTATGGAGATCTGCTTACACTGCTAGTTGTGAGTGCATACACACTTCCACATTTGCTTAAAATTGTTCTATCATTGATAGTGATTTTAGTTAGTTTATAGAATCAAATGAAATGATAGAATGTGCTTTGGTACAATAAAACATGATGGTAAGATCGTGCACATTAATGCGATATTGGACCTAACAATCGTTTTTCGTGTGATTGTCACGATATGTGGTTGAAAAACCTGTAGTGTGTACCAAGCTTTACTGTGTCATTTGTGGTATAAATTAATACTTTTGAGCAGGCTCTTGTTCCATTTAGCACAAATGTGCTGCATTTTAGGAAAAAGTGTACAGAAACTAACATAGTTAAGAAATTTAGTGGAGCTATCATTCTTGCTCAAACTCTAAATGCAGCCTTAATGTGTTCCTCAAATATTGCTGATATGTATAATTTAGAATATTTACAGACTTTGGGCCTGATTCATTAAGGAAAGTTAAGCAAAAAATTGAGTAAGTTTTCTTACTTAAGTTTTCTGGCCAAAACCATGTTGCAATGCAAGGGGAGAAAGGAGTTTATTGTTTTGCACATAAGGAAAATATTGGCAGCTTTTTCATGTAGCACAACAATGCTTGATAGCTTATTAGTACACTGAAATTTAAAATTAATCTAGGACATTGTCACGAACACGCTCCCAGCTGCCGTGACTTTGGGGTGTTTGCTGTATGATTTCAGCCCACAGTCTCTCTCACCTATCACACAGGTTCTAGATCTACGGAATCGCCCCCAAATACAGCGCTCTCACACCCCCCAGACACTTCAAGATTCGGCCACCACTTATTGGGAACAGGCAATAGGACCCCAATATACTGTCCCACACTGGCACACAGGCTTCTAGTTCCACAAACTAGCAAGACTCACACCAGCACACACAGGGTTAACTCTTCACACCTCCAGACTGTTACACAAATGGAAATACACAGCTTGTTAATCAAATGTATCAACAAATCACACACAGGGTAACCTGGACGAGCAATCTCTTCTAAACAGGCTAATGAATCCGTTAGAGTATCAAGGACGCAACTTATTAAATTTTAGATTTAATATACGAGAATACAGGGCATTCAGATATAAAGAAAAATAATGAATAAACAATTAATATATTGACATAACAAGCAAAAACAGTTTAAAATAAAAAGGATTACTATCAGATTTGCACTTACATGAATTGCATTCTGGCCAAGGGGAATTTGGCTAGGAAGATGGACAGCTTATCAATGTATCTTGATTTCCCCAAAAGTCTGACACTTTGTCCCTCCAGACACAGGTTTTTAAGCAAACTCAAATGGGACGGCATTCACAGGGGCAGTGTGAATGCTAATGTGGGGGCGGAAACGTCCCCTGGGTACCACTATACTTTGCTCACAAATATTCCCAGAGTCTTGACCTGTTTGTAATTCTTCACAGATATATCTCAGAGAAATAACACCCCCCTCAATAAACCGGTCATAATCTCTCGCACATTTAAATACCAAACATGATGAGGTTACCACAATATCCAATCTCATCCTGAAATACATGTGCCTATGGCTGTTCCCTGTGTAGTTGGTATCTATGTTTCAAGACCCTTGTGTGGTTTTTGCCCCTCAGTACGGAGTGCCATCCAGATTTCCCAAAATATGAACTATAACAACATTTTCCTTTGAAGGTCATATTTCTATATACCTGTATAGGATTCACATGCTGCCTACCAGGATCTCCAGCTGTGATTGGCACCACAAAGTCTATTCAAGTGTCTAAAGCAAACAGTGGGACGTCCTGGAAGCCTCTAAAAGTGGCAGGCTTATCTCCTCACACTGGGATGTATAAAACCTTCAAATACAATTACATCAGACTCTGCGTCTTTAACTTTCACACTACCTTATCAATGGATTCATTTGATACAACCTATTTACACTGCAGTCATGATTTATCCCTTATAAATAACTACAAGTTCTCTATGTTCACGACAGACATGCCCAACCGCAAATATAAATCTGCCATCACATTTTACATTTACCTCCCTCCTCCAATGCAACATGGTTTTGCTTTACTTGCTTACTTTTGCTTAACTTTCCTTAATGAATCAGGCCCTTTAAATTTGATAAAGAGAAACCATACGCTGACTGTTGAAATTGAAGCTACTGTGTTTTGTTTTGTTTTAATTTTGGACCTATTGTAGCTTTATGTTATGTGGGCTATTTTTACTATGTAATGAGGGGCTTATTGCCATTCTTTAATAGAAATTATATGATTGATTTTGCTACTTCTTCAGGGAATGTTCTTGAAACAAAAACCTAACTGAGTAATCTTTTATAAAAGAAAGAAAGCAAGAATGTGCTTTACAAAGTAAGGCAATTTCTTCCAAATCAATAGCAAAGTCATCTTTTTAGCTGTAGCTGTATATGTTAAAAAGTGAGTCACCTCATGTGGGTGCCATTGACAGATCAGATTCAAAGTATCAATTGAATTGTCTGTTTTTCCTTTTGTGCTATAATCAGTACAAATTTTATATATACTGTGTATCAGTAATGCTCATCTGAAAGTCCATTAGTATTATAATGCTAATATCAGTAATTTCAGTCTATTTCAATATGCAGTACAGTGCCTATAAAAGTATTTACCCCTTTGGAATTTTTGCATTTTATTTTGTTATCAACATTTGTTATCATGGGATAACATTATATTTATTTGGCAATTATTAACACCGAACAAGACAAAATATTCTGCAATGTCAATTAAAAATGGAATAGTATTTTCTTCATTTTTTTTATATTGCAGGGGTGGTGACGATATAATAATATAGTCAGGCTGGTGTGCAATTTTCTCTCTAGGTTCTGCCATGACTGACAGACAGCCTTCTCCATTTCCCTGTATAGCTTCTTGTTTGCATTCATAATCTGCTCTAACTTTAATTGAAATTACACAGCCTATGTGGAACAGATTAGGTTAGGAATAATTTTCAAAATGGAGATCCCCACAAGATGAAGTAGCACTTTTAAAATGCTTGAATGTGTAGCTTAATGAGCAACAACAAGCCATCAACAATTATATCCTAGACATATTCCAGGCTGCTGGATGGAGCCCCTTGACATCCTGGGTAATATAAAATGTATTTTTTATTTGCAAATATACAGCTTGAATCCTATTTTGGTTGTCAGTTAACTGCCAAATCAAAATCTCTGCAGTTTTAAATTTATAAATAAATGCTTAGGGGTCAGTTCAATTAGATGTGAGGTTCCATAGTAGCTTTGTACTCTGTGTATATGCGCAGAAACTGAGAAATACAAGATCTTGGAGTAGAGCTGGACGAGGAGGAGTGGTCGCTCATTCAGCAACGGGTAGCAGGGTCTTTTATCAACATAGCCATTCGAGAAAATACTTACAAAATTTATACTTGATTGTACATGGTTCCTCCAAAATTGCACTCTATCTACCCCCACACCACTGATCTTTGTTGACGCAATTGTGGATCAGTGGGAACCTT